>NW_023276919.1:9662971-9736079 GCF_003668045.3 Cricetulus griseus | reverse complement strand
TATTTTATCTGACGTCTCCCAGCACTGTCGTTACATTTTCGGGATTCTATTCTGAGATCTAAGTGTGTCTGGATTACCCAGCCTGCTTTAATTTATCAGTTTTTTTATCTGATGTCTCCCAGCGCTGCTGTTGCATTTCAGGTTTCTATTCTGAGCTCTAAGTGTCTGTGGATTACGAGCCTGCTTTAATATATCAGTTTATTTTATCTGATGTCTGCAGTGCTCTGCTTGCATTTTCAGGTTTCTATTCTGAGCTCTCAGTGTCTCTGAATTACGCTGCCGTATTGAATTTACCAGTTTTTTTTTATCTGAGTTCTCCCAGCGCTGTTGTTGCATTTTGAGGTTTCTGTTCTGAGCTCTCAGTGTCTCTGGATTGCCCAGCCTGCTTTAATTTACAGTTTATTTTATCTGAGGTCTCCCAGCGCTGTTGTTGCATTTTGAGGTTTCTATTCTGAGCTCTCAGTGTCTCTGGATTACGCAGCCTGTTCTAATTAATCCGTATATTTTATCTGATGTCTCCAGCGCTGTTGTTGCATTTTCAGGTTTCTATTCTGAGCTCTCAGTGTCTCTGGATTACTCCGCCTACTTTATCAGTTTATTTTATCTGACGTTTCCCAGCACTGTCGTTGCATTTTCATTTTTCTATTCTGAGCTCTAAGTGTGTCTGGATTACGCAGCCTGCTTTAATTCATTAGTTTATTTTTATCTGATGTCTCCCAGCGCTGCTGTTGCATTTTCAGGTTTCTATTCTGAGATCTAAGTGTCTGTGGATTACGAGCCTGCTTTAAAAATCAGTTTATTTTATACGACTTCTCCAGCGCTGTTGTTGCATTTTCAGGTTTCTATTCTGAGCTCTCAGTGTCTCTGGATTGCCCAGCCTGCTTTAATTTATCAGTTTATTTTATCTGACGTCTCCAGCGCTGACGTTGCATTTTCAGTTTTCTGTTATGAGCTCTAAGTGTTTCTCAATTAAGCAGCCTGCTTTAATTTACCATTTATTTTATCTGATGTCTCCCAGCCGTGTCGTTTCATTTTCAGGTTACTATCCTGAGCTCTAAGTGTCTCTGAATTACACAGCCTGCTTTAATATACCAGTTTATTTTATCTGACATCTCCTAGCACAGTCGTTGCATTTTCAGGTTTCTATCTTGAGCTCTCAGTGTCTCTGGATTTCGCAGCCTGCTTTAATTTATCAGTTTATTTTATCTGACATCTCCCAGCGCTGTTATTGCGTTTTCAGGTTTCTATTCTGAGCTCTAAGTGTCTGTGGATTACAAGCCTGCTTTAAAAATCAGTTTATTTTATCTGATGTCTCCAGCGCTGTGGTGGCATTTTCAGGTTTCTATTCTGAGCTCTCAGTGTCTCTGAATTACGCTGCCATAGTGAATTTACCAGTTTATTTTATCGGAAGTCTCCAAGCGCTGTTGTTGCATTTTCCTTGTTCTATTCTGAGCTCTAAGTGTCTGTGGATTTCGAGCCTGCTTTAATATATCAGTTTATTTTATCTGATGTCTAAAGCGGTGTGGTTGCACTTTCAGGTTTCTATTCTGAGCTCTCAGTGTCTCTGAATTACGCTGCCGTATTTAATTTACCATTTATTTTTTTATCTGAGTTCTCCCAGCGCTGTTGTTGCTTTTGAGGTTTCTATTCTGAGCTCTCAGTGTCTCTGAATTACACAACCTGCTGTAATTTATCAGTTTATTTTATATGACGTCTCCAGCCCTGTGGTTTCATTTTCAGGTTTCTATTCTGAGCTCTAAGTGTCTCTGGATTACGCAGCCTGCTGTATTTTACCGTTTATTTTGTCTGACGTCTCCCAGCGCTGTCGTTGCATTTTGAGGTTTCTATTCTGACCTCTCAGTGTATCTGGATTACGCAGCCTGCTTTAATTTATCAGTTTATTTTATCTATGGTCTCCCAGCACTCCTGTTGCATTTTCAGGTTTCTATTCTGAGCTCTCAGTGTCTTGAATTACGCTGCCGTACTTAATTTACCAGTTTATTTTATCTGAGTTCTCCCAGCGCTGCTGTTGCATTTTGAGGTTTCTATTCTGAGCTCTCAGTGTCTCTGAATTACGCTGCGGTACTTAATTTACCAGTTTATTTTATCTGATGTCTCCAATGCTGTGGTTGCACTTTCAGGTTTCTATTCTGAGCTCTCAGTGTCTCTGAATTACACAACCTGCTGTAATTTATCAGTTTATTTTATATGACTTCTCCAGTGCTGTCCTTGCATTTTCAGGTTTCTATTCTGAGCTCTAAGTGTCTCTGAATTACACAGCCTCCGTTAATTTATCTGTTTATTTCATCTGAGGTCTCCGAGCGCTGCTGTTGCATTTTCAGGTTTCTATTCTGAGCTCTAAGTGTTTCTGGATTAAGCAGCCTGCTTTATTTTATCAGTTTATTTTATATGACATCTCCCACGCTGTAGATGCATTTTCAGGTTTCTATGCTGACCTCTCAGTGTCTTGGATTGCTCAGCCTGCTTTAATTTACAGTTTATTTTATCTGACGTCTCCCAGCGCTGTTGTTGCATTTTGAGGTTTCTATTCTGAGCTCTCAGTGTCACTGAATTACGCTGCCGGCTTTAATTTACCAGTTTATTTTATCTGACGTCTCCCATCGCTGTGGTTGCATGGTCAGGTTTCTATTCTGTGCTCTCAGTGTCTCTGGATTACACAACCTGCTCTAATTTATCAGTTTATTTTATATGAAGTCTCCAGTGCTGTCGTTGCATTTTCAGGTTTCTATTCTGAGCTCTAAGTGTCTCTGAATTACACAGCCTGCTTTAATTTATCAGTTTATTTTTATCTGATGTCTCCCAGCGCTGCTGTTGCATTTCAGGTTTCTATTCTGAGCTCTAAGTGTCTGTGGATTACGAGCCTGCTTTAATATATCAGTTTATTTTATCTGATGTCTCCAGCGATGTGCTTGCATTTTCAGGTTTCTATTCTGAGCTCTCCGTGTCTCTGAATTACGCTGCTGTATTTAATTTACCAGTTTTTTTTATCTGAGTTCTCCCAGCGCTGTTGTTGCATTTTGAGGTTTCTATTCCGAGCTCTCAGTGTCTCTGAATTACACAACCTGCTCTAATTTATCAGTTTATTTTATATGAAGTCTCCAGTGCTGTCGATGCATTTTCAGGTTTCTATTCTGAGCTCTAAGTGTCTCTGAATTACACAGCCTGCTTTAATTTATCTGTTTATTTCATCTGAGGTCTCACAGCACTGCTGTTGCATATTCAGGTTTCTATTCTGAGCTCTAAGTGTTTCTGGATTAAGCAGCCTGCTTTATTTTATCAGTTTATTTTATATGACGTCTCCAGCGCTGTGGTTGCATTCTCAGGTTTCTATACTGAGCTCTCAGTGTCTCTGGATTATGCAGCCTGCTTTAATATATCAGTTTATTCTATCTGACGTCTCCCAGCACTGTTGTTGCATTTTAAGGTTTCTATCTTGAGCTCAAAGTGTCTCTGGATTATGCAGCCTGTTTTAATTTATCACTTTACTTTATCTGACATCTCTATCGTTGTCCTTGCATTTTCAGGTTTCTATTCTGACCTCTAAGTGTCTCTGGATTATGTCGCCTGCTTTGATTTATCAGTTTATTTTATCTGATGTCTCCCAGCGCTGTCGTTGCATTTTCAAGGTTCTATTCTGAGCTCTAAGTGTCTCTGAATTAGGCACCGTCTTTAATTTACCATTTTATTTTATCTGATGTCTCCAGCACTATGGTTGAGTTTTTACGTTTCTATTCTGAGCTCTAAGTGTCTCTGAATTATGCAGCCTGTTCTGATTAATCAGTATATTTTATCTGATGTCTCCAGCCCTGTCGTTGCATTTTCAGGTTTCTATTCTGGACTCTAAGTGTCTCTGGATTACGCAGCCTGCTCTAATTTACAGTTTATTTTATTTGAACTCTCCAGTGCTGTTGTTGCATTTTCAGGTTTCTGTTCTGAGCTCTCAGTGTCTCTGGATTGCCCAGCCTGCTTTAATTTACAGTTTATTTTATCTGAGGTCTCCCAGCACTGTCCTTGCATTTTCAGGTTTCTATTCTGAGCTCTCAGTGTCTCTGGATTACGCGGCCTGCTTTAATTTATCAGTTTATTTTATCTGACTTCTACCAGCGCAGTTGTTGCATTTTCAGGTTTCTGTTCTGAGTTCTAAGTGTCCCTGGATTACCCAACCTGCTTTAATTTACCAGTTTATTTTATGTGACGTCTCCCAGTGCTGTCGTTGCATTATCAGGTTTCTATTCTGTGCTTTCAGTTTCTCTGGATTATGCCACATGCTTTAATTTTTCAGTTTATTTTATCTGAAGTCTCCCAGCTCTGTCGCTGCATTTTCGGTTTTCTATTCTGAGCGCTAAGTGTCTCTGGATTACGCTGCCTGCTTTAATTTATCAGTTTATTTTATCTGATGTCTCCAGCGCTGTGGATGCATTTTCAGGTTTCTATTCTGAGCTCTCTGTGTCTCTGAATTACGCTGCCGTATTTAATTTACCAGTTTTTTTTTTATCTGACTTCTCCCAGCGCTGTTGTTGCATTTTGAGGTTTCTATTCCGAGCTCTCAGTGTCTCTGAATTACACAACCTGCTTTAATTTATCAGTTTATTTTATATGAAGTCTCCTGTGCTGTCCTTGCATTTTCAGGTTTCTATTCTGAGCTCTAAGTGTCTCTGAATTACACAGCCTGCTTTAATTTATCTGTTTATTTCATCTGAGGTCTCCCAGCGCTGCTGTTGCATTTTCAGGTTTCTATTCTGAGCTCTAAGTGTTTCTGGATTAAGCAGCCTGCTTTATTTTATCAGTTTGTTTTATATGACGTCTCCAGCGCTGTGGTTGCATTCTCAGATTTCTATACTGAGCTCTCAGTGTCTCTGGATTATGAGCCTGCTTTAATATATCAGTTTATTTTATCTGATGTCTCCAGCGCTGTGGTTGCATTCTCAGGTTTCTATTCTGAGCTCTAAGGGTCTCTGGATTACGCAGCCTGCTTTAATTTACAGTTTATATTATTTGACCTCTCCAGCGCTGTTTTTGCATTTTCAGGTTTCTATTCTGAGCTCTCAGTGTCTCTGGATTACGTCGCCTGCTTTGATTTATCAGTTTATTTTATCTGATGTCTCCCAGCGCTGTCGTTGCATTTTCAAGGTTCTATTCTGAGCTCTAAGTGTCTCTTGATTACACAACCTGCTCTAATTTATCAGTTTATTTTATATGAAGTCTCCAGTGCTGTCGTTGCATTTTCAGGTTTCTATTCTGAGCTCTAAGTGTCTCTGAATTACCCAGCCTGCTTTAATATATCAGTTTATTTTATCTGATGTCTCCCAGCACTTTTGTTGCATTTTAAGGTTCCTTTCTTGAGCTCAAAGTGTCTCTGGATTATGCAGCCTGCTTTAATTTATCACTTTACTTTATCTGACGTCTCTATCGCTGTGGTTGCATTTACAGGTTTCTATTCTGAGCTCTAAGTGTCTCTGGATTACGCAGCCTGCTTTAATATATCAGTTTATTTTATCTGATGTCTCCAGCTCTTCGTTGCATTTTCAGGTTTCTATTCTGAGCTCTAAGTGTCTCTGAATTACCCAGCCAGCTTTAATTTATCAGTTAATTTTTATCTGATGTCTCCCAGCGCTGCTGTTGCATTTCAGGTTTCTATTCTGAGCTCTAAGTGTCTGTGGATTACGAGCCTCCTTTCATATATCAGTTTATTTTATCTGATGTCTCCAGCGCTGTGGTTGCATTCTCAGGTTTCTATTCTGAGCTCTAAGGGTCTCTGAATTACGCAGCCTGCTTTAATTTACAGTTTATTTTATCTGACCTCTGCAGCGCTGTTGTTGCATTTTCAGGTTTCTATTCTGAGCTCTCAGTGTCTTGAATTATGCTGCCGTATTTAATTTACCAGTTTTTTTTTATCTGAGTTCTCCCAGCGCTGTTGTTGCATTTTGAGGTTTCTATTCAGAGCTCTCAGTGTCTCTGAATAACACAACCTGCTGTAATTTATCAGTTTATTTTATATGACGTCTCCAGCGCTGTCGTTGCATTTTCAGGTTTCTATTCTGAGCTCTCAGTGTCTCTGGATAACGCAGCCTGTTCTAATTAATCCGGATATTTTATCTGATGACTCCAGCGCTGTCGTTGCATTTTCATATTTCTATTCTGAGCTCTCAGTGTCTCTGGATTACGCAGCCTGCTTTAATTTATCAGTTTATTTTATCTGACGTCTCCCAGCACTGTTGTTACATTTTCGGGATTCTATTCTGAGCTCTAAGTGTGTCTAGATTACCCAGCCTGCTTTAATTTATCAGTTTATTTTATTTACGTCTCTATCCCTGTCGCTGCATTTTCAGGTTTCTAATCTGAGCTCTCAGTGACTCTGGATTACGCAGCCTGCTTTAATTTATCAGTTTATTATATCTATGATCTCCCAGCGCTCCTGTTGCACTTTCAGGTTTCTATTCTGAGCTCTAAGTGTCTCTGTATTACGCAGCCTGCTTTAATTTATCAGTTTTTTTTTTTTATCTGACTTCTACCAGCGCAGTGGTTGCATTTTTAGGTGTCTGTTCTGAGTTCTAAGTGTCCCTGGATTACCCAACCTGCTTTAATTTATCAGTTTATTTTATCTGACGTCTCCAGGGCTGTCGTTGCATTTTCAGTTTTCTGTTCTGAGCTCTAAGTGTTTCTGGATTAAGCAGCCTGCTTTAATTTACCGTTTATTTTATCTGATGTCTCCCAGCGCTGTCGTTGCATTTTCAGGTTTCTATCCTGAGCTCTAAGTGTCTCTGAATTACACAGCCTGCATTAATGTACCAGTTTATTTTATCTGACGTCTCCTAGCACAGTCGTTGCATTTTCAGGTTTCTATCTTGAGCTCTATGTGTCTGTGGATTACGCAGCCTCCTTTAATTTATCAGTTTATTTTATCTATGGTCCCCCCGTGCTCCTGTTGCATTTTTAGGTTTCTATTCTGAGCTCTAAGTGTCTCTGGATTACAAAGCCGGTTCTAATTAATCCGTATATTTTATCTGATGTCTCCAGCGCTGTCGTTGCATTTTCAGGTTTCTATGCTGAGCTCTCAGTGTCTCTGGATTACGTCGCCTGCTTTAATTTATCAGTTTATTTTATCTGATGTCTCCCAGCGCTGTCGTTGCATTTTCAGATTTCTATTCTGAGCTTTCAGTGTCTCTGGATTACTCAGCCTGATTTAATTTATCAGTTTATTTTTATCTATGGTCTTCCAGCGCTCCTGTTGCATTTTCAGGAATCTATTCTGAGCACTAAGTATCTCTGGATTACGCAGCCTGCTTTAATTTATCAGTTTATTTTATCTGACGTCTCCCAGCACTGTCGTTACATTTTCGGGATTCTATTCTGAGCTCTAAATGGATTACCCAGCCTGCTTTAATTTATCAGTTTATTTTTATCTGATGTCTCCCAGCGCTGCTGTTGCGTTTCAGGTTTCTATTCTGAGCTCTCAGTGTCTCTGAATTATGCTGCCGTACTTAATTTACCAGTTTATTTTATCTGAGTTCTCCCAGCGCTGCTGTTGCATTTCAGGTTTCTATTCTGAGCTCTAAGTGTCTGTGGATTACGAGCCTCCTTTAATATATCAGTTTATTTTATCTGATGTCTCCAGCGCTGTGGTTGCATTCTCAGGTTTCTGTTCTGAGCTCTAAGGGTCTCTGAATTACGCATCCTGCTTTAGTTTACAGTTTATTTTATCTGACCTCTCCAGCGCTGTTGTTACATTTTAAGGTTTATTTTCTGAGCTCTCAGTGTCTCTGGATTGCCCAGCCTGCTTTAATTTACAGTTTATTTTATCTGACGTCTCCCAGCACTGTAGTTGCATTTTAAGTTTTCTATCTTGAGCTCAAAGTGTCTCTGGATTATGCAGCCTCCTTTAATTTATCACTTTACTTTATCTGACGTCTCTATCGCTGTCGTTGCATTTTCAGGTTTCTATTCTCAGCTCTCAGTGTCTCTTGATTACATCGCCTGCTTTAATTTATCAGTTTATTTTATCTGATGTCTCCCAGTGCTGTTGTTGCATTTTCAGGTTTCTATTCTTAGCTCTAAGTGTCTCTGCATTACGCACCATGCTTTAATATATCAGTTTATTTTATCTGATGTCTCCAGCGCTTCGTTGCATTTTCAGTTTTCTATTCTGAGCTCTCAGTGTCTCTGGATTATGTCGCCTGCTTTGATTTATCAGTTTATTTTATCTGATGTCTCCCACCACTGTCGTTGCATTTTCAAGTTTCTATTCTGAGCTCTAAGTGTCTCTGAATTACGCACCGTCTTTAATTTACCATTTTATTTTATCTGATGTCTCCAGCACTGTCGTTGCGTTTTTACGTTTCTATTCTGAGCTTTAAGTGTCTCTGAATTACGCAGCCTGTTCTAATTAATCAGTATATTTTATCTGATATCTCCAGCGCTGTCGTTGCATTTTCAGGTTTCTATTCTGGACTCTAAGTGTCTCTGGATTACGCAGCCTGCTTTAATTTACAGTTTATTTTATTTGACCTCTCCAGCTCTGTTGTTGCATTTTCAGGTTTCTGTTCTGAGCTCACAGTGTCTCTGGATTGCCCAGCCTGCTTTAATTTACAGTTTATTTTATCTGACTTCTACCAGCACTGTGCTTGCATTTTCAGGTTTCTATTCTGAGCTCTCAGTGTCTCTGGATTACACAGCCTGCTTTAATTTATCAGTTTATTTTATCTGACTTCTACCAGCGCAGTTGTTGCATTTTCAGGTTTCTGTTCTGAGTTTTAAGTATCCCTGGATTACCCAACCTGCTTTAATTAATCAGTTTATTTTATCTGACGTCTCCAGCGCTGTCGTTGCATTTTCAGTTTTCTGTTCTGAGCTCTAAGTGTTTCTGGATTAAGCAGCCTGCTTTAATTTACCGTTTATTTTATCTGCTGTCTCCCAGCCCTGTCGTTGCATTTTCAGGTTTCTATCCTGAGCTCTAAGTGTTTCTGAATTACACAGCCTGCTTTAATATACCAGTTTATTTTATCTGACGTCTCCTAGCACAGTCGTTGCATTTTCAGCTTTCTGTCTTGAGCTCTATGTGTCTGTGGATTACGCAGCCTCCTTTAATTTTAGTTTATTTTATCTATGGTCTCCCAGCGCTCCTTTGCATTTTCAGGTTTCTATTCTGAGCTCTCAGTGTCTCTGGATTACGCAGCCGGTTCTAATTAATCCGTAAATTTTATCTGATGACTCCAGCGCTGTCGTTGCATTTTCAGGATTCTATGCTGAGCTCTCAGTATCTCTGGATTAGGTCGCCTGCTTTAATTTATCAGTTTATTTTATCTGATGTCTCCCAGCGCTGTCGTTGCATTTTCAGGTTTCTATTCTGAGCTCTAAGTGTCTCTGAATTAAGCTGCCGGCTTTAATTTACCAGTTTATTTTATCTGACGTCTCCCAGCACTGTCGTTGCATTGTCAGGTTTCTATTCTGTGCTCTCAGTGTCTCTGTATTATGCTGCCTGCTTTAATTTTTCAGTTTATTTTATCTGACGACTCCCAGCTCTGTCGCTGCATTTTCGGTTTTCTATTCTGAGCGCTAAGTGTGTCTGGATTACGCAGCCTGCTTTAATTTATCAGTTTATTTTATCTGAAGTCCCACAGCGCTACTGTTGCATTTCAGGTTTCTATTCTGAGCTCTAAGTATCTGTGGATTACTAGCTTGCTTTAATATATCAGTTTATTTTATCTGATGTCTCCAGCGCTGTGGTTGCATTTTCAGGTTTCTATTCTGAGCTCTAAGTGTCTCTGAATTACACAGCCTGCTTTAATTTACAGTTTATTTTATCTGACCTCTCCAGCGCTGTTGTTGCATTTTCAGGTTTCTGTTCTAAGCTCTCAGTGTCTCTGGATTGCCCAGCCTGCTTTAATTTACAGTTTCTTTTATCTGATGTCTTCCAGCTCTGTCGTTGCTTTTCCATGTTTCTATTCTGAGCTCTCAGTGTCTCTGGATTACCCAGCCTGCTTTAATTTATCAGTTTATTTTGTCTGAGGTCTCCCAGTGCTTTTGTTGCATTTTCAGTTTTCTATCATGTGCTCTATGTGTCTCTGAATTACGCAGCCTTCTTTAATTTATCAGTTTATTTTATCTGATGTCTCCAAGCTCTGTTTTTGCATTTTCAGGTTTCTATTCTGAGCTAAGTGTCTCTGGATTACGCAGCCTGCTTTAATATATCAGTTTATTTTATCTGATATCTCCAGCGCGGTGGTTGTATTTTCAGGTTTCTATTCTGAGCTCTAAATGTCTCTGGATTACGCAGCCTGCTTTAATTGATCATTTTATTTTATCTGAGTTTTCCCAGCGCTGTTGTTGCATTTTCAGGTTACTATTCTGAGCTCTAATTGTCTCTGGTTTACGCATCCGGCTTTAATTTACCAGTTTATTTTATCTGACGTCTCTCAGTGCTGATGTTGCATTTTCAGGTTTCTATTGTGAGCTCTAAGTGTCCTGGAGTACGCAAACAGCTTTAATTTATCAGTTTATTTTGTCTGAGGTCTCCCAGTGCTTTTGTTGCATTTTCAGTTTTCTATCATGTGCTCTAAGTGTCTCTGAATTACGCATCCGGCTTTAATTTACCAGTTTATTTTATCTGACGTCTCTCAGTGCTGATGTTGCATTTTCAGGTTTCTATTCTGAGCTCTAAATGTCTCTGGATTACGCAGCCTGCTTTAATTGATCATTTTATTTTATCTGAGTTTTCCCAGCGCTGTTGTTGCATTTTCAGTTTTCTATTCTGAGCTCTAAGTGTCTCTGAATTACGCAGCCGGCTTTAATTTACCATTTATTTTATCTGAGGTTTCTCAGCGCTGATGTTGCATTTTCAGGTTTCTATTTTGAGCTCTAAGTGTTCTGGGTTATGCAGCCTGCTTTAATTTATCAGTTTATTCTATCTAATGTCTCCAACGCTGAGGTTTCTTTCTCAGATTTCTATCCTGAGCAAAGAGTCTCTGAATTACGTAGCCGGCTTTAATTTACAAGTTTTTGTTTTTCTGAGGTCTACCATCGCTGTTGTTGCATTTTCAGGTTTCTATCCTGAGCTCTCAGTGTCTCTGGATTACGCATCCTGTTCTAATTAATCAGTATATTTTATCTGATGTCTCCAGCGTGGTCGTTGCATTTTCAGGTTTCTATTCTGAGCTCTCAGTGTATCTGGATAATGCAGCCTGTTTTAATTTACAGTTTATTTTATCTGATGTCTCCCAGCTCTGTCGTTGCATTTCCAGGTTTCTATTCTGAGCTCTCAGTGTCTCTAGATTATTCAGCCTGCTTTAAATTATCAGTTTATTTTATCTGAAGTCTCCCAACGGTGTGGTTGCATTTTCAGTTTTCTATTCTGAGCTCTAAGTGTCTCTGAATTACGCAGCCGGCTTTAATTTACCATTTATTTTATCTGAGGTTTCTCAGCGCTGATGTTGCATTTTCAGGTTTCTATTTTGAGCTCTAAGTGTTCTGGGTTATGCAGCCTGCTTTAATTTATCAGTTTATTCTATCTAATGTCTCCAACGCTGAGGTTTCTTTCTCAGATTTCTATCCTGAGCAAAGAGTCTCTGAATTACGTAGCCGGCTTTAATTTACAAGTTTTTGTTTTTCTGAGGTCTACCATCGCTGTTGTTGCATTTTCAGGTTTCTATCCTGAGCTCTCAGTGTCTCTGGATTACGCATCCTGTTCTAATTAATCAGTATATTTTATCTGATGTCTCCAGCGTGGTCGTTGCATTTTCAGGTTTCTATTCTGAGCTCTCAGTGTATCTGGATAATGCAGCCTGTTTTAATTTACAGTTTATTTTATCTGATGTCTCCCAGCTCTGTCGTTGCATTTCCAGGTTTCTATTCTGAGCTCTCAGTGTCTCTGGAATATGCAGCCTATTTAATTTTCAGTTTATTTTATCTGATGCCTCCCAGCACTGTCGTTGCATTTTCACGTTTCTATTCTGAGCTCTCACTGTCTCTAGATTATTCAGCCTGCTTTAAATTATCAGTTTATTTTATCTGAAGTCTCCCAACGGTGTGGTTGCATTTTCAGTTTTCTATTCTGAGCTCTAAGTGTCTCTGAATTACGCAGCCGGGTTTAATTTACCATTTATTTTATCTGAGGTTTCTCAGCGCTGATGTTGCATTTTCAGGTTTCTATTTTGAGCTCTAAGTGTTCTGGGTTATGCAGCCTGCTTTAATTTATCAGTTTATTCTATCTAATGTCTCCAACGCTGAGGTTTCTTTCTCAGATTTCTATCCTGAGCAAAGAGTCTCTGAATTACGTAGCCGGCTTTAATTTACAAGTTTTTGTTTTTCTGAGGTCTACCATCGCTGTTGTTGCATTTTCAGGTTTCTATCCTGAGCTCTCAGTGTCTCTGGATTACGCATCCTGTTCTAATTAATCAGTATATTTTATCTGATGTCTCCAGCGTGGTCGTTGCATTTTCAGGTTTCTATTCTGAGCTCTCAGTGTATCTGGATAATGCAGCCTGTTTTAATTTACAGTTTATTTTATCTGATGTCTCCCAGCTCTGTCGTTGCATTTCCAGGTTTCTATTCTGAGCTCTCAGTGTCTCTGGAATATGCAGCCTATTTAATTTTCAGTTTATTTTATCTGATGTCTCCAGCGCTGTCGTTGCATTTTCAGGTTTCTGTTCTGAGCTCTAAGTGTCTCTGGATTGCGCACCCTGCTTTAATTTACCGTTTATTTTATCTGATCTCCCAGCGCTGTCGTTGCATTTTTAGGTTTCTATGTTGAGCTATAAGTGTCTGTTGGATTACACAGCCTGCTTTAATTTATCAGTTTATTTTATCTGACCTGTCCAGCGCTGTGGTTGCATTTTCAGGTTTCTATCCTGAGCTCTAAGTGTCTCTGAGTTATGCAGCCTGCTTTAATTTATCAGTTTATATTTATCTGATGTCTCCCAGCACTGTGGTTGCATTTTGAGGTTTCTATTCTGAGCTCTTAGTGTCTCTGGATTACGCAGCCTGCTTTAATTTATCAGTTAATTTTATCTGAGTTCTCCCAGCGCTGTTGTTGCATTTTCAGGTTTCTATTTTGAGCTCTAAGTGTCTCTGAATTACGCAACCTACTTTAATTTATCAGTTTATTTTATCTGACATCTCCCAGCGCTGTTATTGCGTTTTTTTTTTTTTTGGTTTTCCTGTGTAAAATCATTTATTTTATTTTATTTATTTATTTATTTATTGGTTTTCCTGTGTAAAATCATTTGTTATTGTTTTCCTGTCTAAAATCATTTTTTTTCTTTTTGGTTTTCCTCTGTAAACTCAGTTTTTTGTTGTTGTTGTTTTCCTGTGTAAAATCATTTATTTTATTTTATTTATTTATTTATTTATTTTGGTTTTGCTCTCTAAAATCTTTTTTTTTTTTTTTGGTTTTCCCGTTGATCACCGCGACCCGATGCCGCTTCCGGATCCCCAACACCCACCTTCCGCAGCTGCAGAAATGAAACGCGGAAGCCGTCACGGAATAAACATGGCGCCAAAAAAAACAACAACACCAGAGAAAAAAACAGAAACAAAACAAAGTAACAGGACCAGGTCACCCGAAGACCCCGCCACGGGGATCCAGCGCCTCCTTCTGACCCCTCGGGCATCAGGGGTCAAACGGTGCCCAGACAGAAAAATAATAACAATAACAACAATAATAACAATAATAATAATAATAATAATAATAATAACAATAACAATAATAACAATAATAATAACAATAATAACAATAATAATAACAATAATAATAACAATAATAAAAATAATAACAATAATAATAATAATAATAATCTAAACCCGAGCTTCACATGAAGACCCCGGAAATGGACTCCGGCCCCGGATGCTGACGACCCGGAAACTCTCACCGATGGTTTATTTTTAACTCACTGACTTTATTATATTTTATTTGCATTTTCAAAACACGGAAAACACAGAGGACGAGAGAAGGTGAGATGGGGACGCGGGACGAGTTCATCAGTCAGTCAACCGACGGACGGACGGATGGATGAATGAATGGGCGTGGCCAGGGTCGGGGCAGAGGGAGGGGACGGAGGACGGACTGACGGACACCGGGAAAGAACGGATGGAGAGACGATCAATGGCTGCTGCCCTCACTTCCTTTTGGCTTCACAGTCCCGGTGCCCTCACTTCCTGTCGGCTTCACAATCGTTGCCATCACTTCCTTTTGGTTTAAAATCCCCGCCGCCATGACTTCCTGTTGTTTCCACCACCTGGCTGCCCTCACAATCTGTCAGCTTCACAACCTGGCAACGTAGCTATTGGCTCTGGCGGCGCGGGCACTAATGCGTCATCAACCCCACTCTTACAACACAGCGCAGGCCACACCTCGGCGTCACCATGGCGACGGTAAATATCGCAGCCTCGGCCGTCATCGCAATCGCGACAAAAGCAAAGATGGCGTCACGTCATCGGCGCCCTGCCAGAAATAAACATGGCGACGACACTTTCACTGCGGTAACGGTGCCCACAACACTTTCTGTCCCCGCCGCCCGTCACACACGGGGTCGCCGCGGAGTCACGACAGGGTCACCCGGGGGCGGACGGAGTCGCCGAGCCCGTCGGGACCGGCTTGAACGCGGAAGCGACGAGGGGAAAGCATCGGGGATTCGTGGGAGTGCGCGGAGGTGGCGCTTGAGGTTGCTGCCAGGAGATGGGCGGAAGTGACGTCAGCGATGCCCAAAGTCCCAAAGAGCAGCTTCCTGAGACTGTGACTCCGTCCCCTGTGACGGTGACTCCGCCCCTGAGACTGTGACTCCGCCCCTGTGACTGTGACTCCGCCCTGTGACTGTGTCTCCATCCCTGTGACTGTAACTCCGCCCCTGAGACTGTGACTCCGCCCCTGTGACTGTGACTCCGCCCCTGAGACTGTGACTACACCCCCTGTGACTGTGGCTCCGCCCCCTGTCACAGATGATGACGTAAACAACAGTGACGTCAACGACTACAATAATAATAAACAATAACGACGACAGGGTAGGGCCAGAGGGCGGGGCCCCGCAGGTGCCGGGCGCCGTGGTGGGCGGGGTTCCGTGGGGCAGCAGACTATACCCTGCTGTCAATCACAGCGTTAGTCCCGTCCCCTCCCTCCCTGTCGTGCAATCGCGGGTGCAGACTCTTAGCCCCGCCCACCCAGGCCTCTGTGACTGACAGGTCGGCTACCCAGCGGTGGGGGTGGGGGGCACGGGTCCACAGTTGATTGACACAGCAGGAAAGGGCCGGAGTGGGTGGGGCTTATGGTGTTCATTGACACGTTAGGTCCCTGGGGGCGGGGCTGAGGGGTAAATGACAGCCAGAACCACGGTGGGAAGGGCCGGAGTTTTGATTGATGTTGAACCGCGGAGGCGGGTGGGGGGGGTAAGAAGGGGAATGACCTGGCATTGATTGACAATTCTAATCCCTGGGGGCAGGTCTTATGGTCGATCCACTTCTCAGTCCGCAGGGGGCGGGACGAACGCGTGTTGATCGTCAGGTCGGGGCCCGAGTGGGCGGTGACCCCGTTGATTGACACCCAGGTGAGCTGGGCAAACACTGAGAGCTCAGGACAGGCAAACTTTGCCCTGAGTCTGGGATTCAAAGTTGTGGGCGGGGCCTCAGCGGGGAGGGAGGGGCCTCAACAGGGAGGGAGGGGCCTCAGCAGGTGGGCAGGGCCACAGCGGAGAGAGGAGGGGCCTCAGCGGGGAGGGCAGTCCAAAGCAGGGAGGGAGGACCTCAGCGGGGAGGGAGGAGCCTCAACAGGGAGGGAGGGGCCTCAGCAGGGAGGGGCGGGAACTCAGCAGAGAGGGGCGTGACTGCAGCCGGGACAGAGGGGCTTCAGCTGGGAGGGCACGGCCTCAGCGGGGTGGGGCGTGGCCTCAGTTGGGAGGGAGGGGCCTCAGCGGGGAGAGGAGGGGCCTCAGCGGGGAGAGGAGGGGCCTCAGCGGGGAGAGGAGGGGCCTCAGCGGGGAGGACGGTGACTCAGGCGGGGAGGACGGAGACTCAGCGGGGTGGGGCGTGGCCTCAGCTGGGAGGAAGGGGCCTCAGTGGAGAGAGGAGGGGCTCAGTGGAGAGAGAGGGGCCTCAGCGGGAGGAAGGGGCCTCAGTGGGGAGGAGCGGGGCTCAGCGGGGAGGGCTGGGCCTCCGCGGGGAGAGGAGGGGCCTCAGCGGGAAGAGCGGCATCTGCCTGACTGACAGAAGGGAGGGGCGGGGCCCCAGGTCTGCGTAGACGGCCCCTGGTCGGGTCCGGGCCGCGGGGGGGCGTGGTTGGGGATGTAGACGCGGCCTCGCCCCTCCCGGGTCCCCACATCCGGGGTCTGAGCGTCATCATCCGCTGTTGTTGAATCTCATTATTTTATTATTATCGCCGCCGTCGCTGTTGTTGGAATCTCATTATTTTATTATTATCGCCGCCGCCGCTGTCGCTGTTGTTGAATCTCACTATTTTATTATTATCGCCGCCGCCGCCACCATCGTTGTTGTTGAATCTCATTATTTTATTATTATCGCCGCCGCCGCCGTCGCTGTTGTTGGAATCTCATTATTTTATTATTATCGCCACCGCCGTCGTCGGTGTTGTTGGAATCTCATTATTTTATTATTATCGCCGCCGCCGCCGTCGCTGTTGTTGGAATCTCATTATTTTATTATTATCGCCACCGCCGCCGTCGCTGTTGTTGGAATCTCATTATTTTATTATTATCGCCGCCGCCGTCGCTGTTGTTGGGATCTCATTATTTTATTATTATCGCCGCCGCCGCCGTCGCTGTTGTTGGGATCTCATTATTTTATTATTGTTGCTGCCGTCGCTGTTGTTGAATCTCATTATTTTATTATTATCGCCGCCGTCGTCGTCGCTGTTGTTGAATCGTTATTATTATTGTCGTCGCTGTTGATGTTCTGTTGTTGTTTCTGTCCCTGTGTCTTTATTATTATCGCCACCGTCGTTGTTGTTGAGTCGTCACTGTTGTCATTATTGTTGTTATTATTGTTATTATTATTGTTATTATTTATTATTATTATTGCCGTTGTTGTTGTTTATTTTTTTTTTTCACTTTCATGTTAATTTTGGGGTTCTGACTGCGGGGCGGGGCGGAGCTGGGGCGAGGCCGGGGAGTCCCGCCCAGCCCAGAAGCCACGCCCACCCAGGGAGCTCCGCCCACACCAGGATCCCCGCCTACAGGGAGCCCCGCCCACCCCGCGTGGATTCCGTTTTATCGTCATCGTCGTTGCTGATTTTGGACTTGATTCTTTCTCGACTCCAAGGTCGCGGGTCACGTGGTGAGGGTGGGCGGTCCTCGTGGTGACGGTGGGCGGGGCTGTAGGGTGGGCGGGGCTTCTGGGGTGTGCGGGGCTGTAGGGTGGGCGGGGCTTAAGTTCCCGGGATTTTCCACGTTACTGTTACTGCTGACATCGTTGTTGTTTAAAGGAGATTTTTCTTGGAGTCGGGGGCGGGGCCGGGAGGGTCAGGGGCGGGGCCGGGGGGTCAGGGACGGGACCGGGAGGGTCAGGGGCGGGGCCGGGAGAGTCAGGGGCGGGGCCGGAGGGGGGCCGGAGGGTCAGGGGCGGGGAGGGTCAGGGGCGGGGGGCGGGGCCGGAGGGCTCAGGGGCGGGGCCGGGAGGAAACAAAGAACAAAATCAAATCCTCTCCCTGCTGTCTTGGTTTCTGTGCTGAGCTCTCAGCGTCCCTGGGTCACGCAGCTGCTGTAATTCACAGTGTATTTTATCTGACGTCTCCAGCGCTGCTGTTGCATTTTCAGGTGTCTGTGCTGAGCTCTCAGCGTCTCTGGGTCACGCAGCTGCTGTAATTCACAGTGTATTTTATCTGACGTCTCCAGCGCTGCTGTTGCATTTTCAGGTGTCTGTGCTGAGCTCTCAGCGTCTCTGGGTCACGCAGCTGCTGTAATTCACAGTGTATTTTATCTGACGTCTCCAGCGCTGCTGTTGCATTTTCAGGTGTCTGTGCTGAGCTCTCAGCGTCTCTGGGTCACGCAGCTGCTGTAATTCACAGTGTATTTTATCTGACGTCTCCAGCGCTGCTGTTGCATTTTCAGGTGTCTGTGCTGAGCTCTCAGCGTCTCTGGGTCACGCAGCTGCTGTAATTCACAGTGTATTTTATCTGACGTCTCCAGCGCTGCTGTTGCATTTTCAGGTGTCTGTGCTGAGCTCTCAGCGTCCCTGGGTCACGCAGCCGGCTGTAATTCACAGTGTATTTTATCTGACGTCTCCAGCGCTGCTGTTGCATTTTCAGGTTTCTGTGCTGAGCTCTCAGCGTCCCTGGGTCACGCAGCTGCTGTAATTCACAGTGTATTTTATCTGACGTCTCCAGCGCTGCTGTTGCATTTTCAGGTGTCTGTGCTGAGCTCTCAGTGTCCCTGGGTCACGCAGCCGGCTGTAATTCACAGTGTATTTTATCTGACGTCTCCAGCGCTGCTGTTGCATTTTCAGGTGTCTGTGCTGAGCTCTCAGCGTCTCTGGGTCACGCAGCTGCTGTAATTCACAGTGTATTTTATCTGACGTCTCCAGCGCTGCTGTTGCATTTTCAGGTTTCTGTGCTGAGCTCTCAGCGTCCCTGGGTCACGCAGCTGCTGTAATTCACAGTGTATTTTATCTGACGTCTCCAGCGCTGCTGTTGCATTTTCAGGTGTCTGTGCTGAGCTCTCAGCGTCCCTGGGTCACGCAGCCGGCTGTAATTCACAGTGTATTTTATCTGACGTCTCCAGCGCTGCTGTTGCATTTTCAGGTTTCTGTGCTGAGCTCTCAGCGTCCCTGGGTCACGCAGCTGCTGTAATTCACAGTGTATTTTATCTGACGTCTCCAGCGCTGCTGTTGCATTTTCAGGTTTCTGTGCTGAGCTCTCAGCGTCCCTGGGTCACGCAGCCGGCTGTAATTCACAGTGTATTTTATCTGACGTCTCCAGCGCTGCTGTTGCATTTTCAGGTGTCTGTGCTGATCTCTCAGCGTCTCTGGGTCACGCAGCTGCTGTAATTCACAGTGTATTTTATCTGACGTCTCCAGCGCTGCTGTTGCATTTTCAGGTGTCTGTGCTGAGCTCTCAGCGTCTCTGGGTCACGCAGCCGGCTGTAATTCACAGTGGATTTTATCTGACGTCTCCAGCGCTGCTGTTGCATTTTCAGGTTTCTGTGCTGAGCTCTCAGCGTCTCTGGGTCACGCAGCTGCTGTAATTCACAGTGTATTTTATCTGACGTCTCCAGCGCTGCTGTTGCATTTTCAGGTGTCTGTGCTGAGCTCTCAGCGTCCCTGGGTCACGCAGCTGCTGTAATTCACAGTGTATTTTATCTGACGTCTCCAGCGCTGCTGTTTTATTTCAGCAGCCTGTGAAAACTGTGAGGCTGATCATCTGTGATTTCTCCTCCCGTCTGGAGTCCCCAGGCGGCGGCTGCATTCACAGGACGCACAGACGCTGACCGAGGGACGCGCGCACGGACACCAAGGGTTTATTTTATTTTCTCCCCTCAGGCTCGCGTTGACCGTGACACCGAGGCCGCGGTTTCCTCCCGACGGCGCTCAGACGCCGCTCCTCCTCCTCCTCCTCCTCCTCCTCCTCCTCCTCCTCACCGTCCTCATCGCCTCCCGGAGCCGCTGCACCCTCTGCCCACGGCGCCAACCTCAAAATCAGCAACCGCGCCGGGAGGAAGCGGCGCCGCCTTTAATCCCCGCACTCGGGAGGCAGAGGCAGGAGGATGGCTGCGAGTTAGAGGGCAGCCTGGTCTACAGGGCGAGAGCCAGGATAGGGTGCAAGGGTACACAGAGAAAACCTGTCTCAGAAAACCAATAATAATAATAATAATAATAGTAATAATAGTAATAATAATGTTAATAATGATTATAATAGTAATAATAATAAAATAACAATAATAGTAACGGTATAACAATAATAATAGTAATAATAACAATAATAGTAATAATATTAGTAAAAATAATAATAGCAGTAATAATAATAAAATAACAATAGTGATAGCAATAATAAGAATAACAATAATAATAGTAATAAAATTAATAGTAATAATAAAAGTAATTATAGCAATAATAATAGTAATAATAATAATAACGATAATAGTAATAGTAGTAATAATAATAGTAATAATAACAATAATAGTAATAATAATAGTAATGAAAACAATAATAATAGTAATAATAATAAGAATAATAGTAATAACAGTAATAATAGTAATAATAGTAATAATAATAACAACAACTATAATAATAGTATTAATAATTGAAATAGTAATAGTAACAATAGTAAATAATAGTAATAATAGCAATAATAATACTAATAATAAAAGTAATAGTAATAATAATAATAGTAAAAATAATAGTAATAATAACAATAATAATAACAACATTAATAATAGTAGTACTAATAATAATAATGATAATAATAATAATAATGATGATGATAATGATAACAGTCGCCCTGGAAAGCATCCAGATGGAAACAGGAAAGCGCGCGCGCACTCAGTCAGCCCGCACGTTTCTACGTCGTCTCTGAGTCGTCACTGAGGGGCGGGGGGCTCAGAGAAGCCGCGAATCATTGGGATCCACGGAAACGACACAGGGGAGGACGGAGAGAACTGGGGAGGTCGGGGGAGGACGGGGGAGGACGGGGAGGACGGGGAGGATGGGGGAAGACGGGGAGAACGGGGAGGATGGGGAGGACAGGGGGGAGGACGGGGGAGGACGGGGAGGATGGGGAGGTCGGGGGATGATGGGGAGGACGGGGAGGATGGTGGACAACGCCGGAGGACAGAGGAGGACGGGGAAGACGGGGAGGACTGCGGAGGATGGGGAGGATTGGGAGGACAGATAGGACAAGGAAGGATGGAGAGGACGGGGAGGATGGGGGAGGGGGGAGGATGGGGGGAGGACTGGGAGGACGGGGAGGACAGAGAAGATGGGGAGGACAGGGAGAATGGGGAGTATGGGTGGGGAGGACGGGGAGGACGGGGAGGTCGGTGTCCTGTATAAGACTGCATGTCCTGTGTCATCCTTGGGTGTCCTGTGTCAACCTGGGGTGTCCTGAGTTATCCTGGGGTGTCCTGTGTCAGCCTGGGGTGTCCTGAATCACTCGTGGTGTCCTGAGTCTCCCTGGGGTGTCCACAGTAGTGGTGGGGTGTCCTGAGTCATCCTGGGGTATCCTGTGTCAGCCTGGAGTGTCCTGAGTCATCCTGGGCTGTCATGCATCAAACTGGGGTCTCCTGACACATCCTGGGTTCTCCTGAGTCATCATGGGGAGTCCTGATTTTTCCTGGGACATCCTGTCTAAGACAGGGTATAGTGTGTCATCCGTGGGTGTCCTGTGTCAGCCTGTGTTGTCCTGAGTCAGGCTAAAGTGTCCTGTCAGTTTGGGGTGTCCTGTGTCATCCTTGGGTGTCCTGTGTCACCCTGGAGTGTCCTGGTTCATCCTGGGATGTCCTGAGTCAGGCTTGCATGTCCTGTCTCCTCCTGGAGTGTCCTGTGTCATCCTGGGGTGTCCTGTGTCATCATGGGATGTCCTGTGTCATCCTTGGGTGTTCTGAATCAGCTTGGGTTGTTCCATATCATTCTGGTGTCTCCTGAGTCATCCTGGTTTGTACTGAGTCAGTCTGGGGTGTCCTGATCCAGCTTGGGGTGTCCTGTGTCATCGTGGGGTGTCATGTGTCATCCTGGGGTGTCCTAAGTCAGCCTGGGTCATCCTGCGTCATCCTGGGGTGTCCTCAGCCATGATGGGGTGTCCTGTGTAATCCTGGGGTGTCCTAAGTCATCCTGGGGAGTCCTTAGTCAGCCAGGGTTGTCCTGTGTCATCCTCCAGTGTCCTGTGTCAGCATGGGGTGTCCTGTGTCAGCCTGGGATTTCCTGTGTCACCCTGGGGTGTCTTGAGTCAGTCTAAGCTGTCCTGTGTCATCCTGGGGGGGTCGTGAGTCAAACAGGGATTTCCTGTATCATCCTGGGATGTCCTGATTCATCCTGGGGTATCCTGTGTAAGACTGGGTGTCCTGTGTCACCCTCAGGTTTCCTGTGTCAGCCTTGACTATCCTGAGTCATCCTGGGGTGTCCTGAGTAACCCTGGGGTGTCCAGATTCATCCTGTTGTGTCCTGTGTCAGCCTGGGGTGTCATCTGTCAGCCTTGGGTGTCCTGTGTCAGCCTGGCTGTCCTTAATCAGCGTAGGGTGTCCTGAGTCATCCTGGGGAGTCCTGTGTCATCCTGGGGTGTCTTGTGCTATCTTGGGTTGCCTTAGTCATTCTGGGATGTCCTTTGTCATCCTGGGGTGTTCTCTATCAGCCATGTTTGTCCTGAGTCCTCCTATGGTTTCCTGTGTCAATATGGGCTGTCCTGTGTCATCCTTGGGTGTCCTGAGTCACCCTGGGGTGGACTGAGTCAGCCTGTGGTATAGTGTGTCATCCAGCAGTGTCCTGTGTCATCATGGGTGTCCAGATCATCCTGGTGTGTCATGAGTCATCCTGGGATGACCTGTGTCAGCCTGGGTTGTCCTGAGCCATACTGGGATGTCCTGTGTCACGCTCGGGTGTCCTGTGTCATGCTGGGGTGTTCTGTGTCAGCCAGGGGTTTTCTGTGTCAGCCTGGGGTGACCTGGGTCATCTTGTGATGTCCTGAGAAATCCTGGGGTACCATTTGTCATTCTGGAGTGTCCGGTGTCAGACTGGGGTGTGTTGAGTAACTCTGGGCTGTCCCTAGTCTGGCTGGCATGTCCTGAGTCATCCTGGAGTGTCATGTGTCATCCCGGGGTGTTCTGTGTCAGCCTGGGGTGTCTGAATCAGGCTGGGGTGTCTTGTGCCAGTCTGGGATGTCCTGAGCCATCCTGAGGAATCTTGAGTCATCCTGGGGTGTCCTGTGTCAGCCTGGGTTGTTCTGTGTCATCCTGGGGTGTATTTGTCAGCCTGAGGTGTCCGGAGTCAGCCTGCCATGTTGTGTGTCAACCTGGGATTTCCTGTGTCAGCCTGGTGTGTCCTGAGTCAGTCTTAGTTTTCCTGAGTCAGCCTTTGGTATACTGTGTCATCCAGCGGTGTCCTGAGTCATCCTTGGGTATCCTGAGTAAGCGTGGGGTGTCCTGTGTCAGCTTGGGGTGTCCTGAGTCACCCTTGGGTGCCCTGAGTCATCCTGGGGTATATTTGTCAGCGTGAGGTGTCCTGAGTCAACCTGCCGTGTTGTGTGTCAGCCTGGGATTTCCTGTGTCATCCTGGGGTGTCCTGTGACAGCCTGGGATGTCCTGTGTCAGCATGGGTTTTCCTGAGCCATACTGGGATGTCCTGTGTCACACTAGGGTGTCCTGTGTCATGATGGGGCGTTCTGTGTCAGCCTGGGTTGTGCTGTGTCAGCCTGGGGTGTACTGAGTCACTCTGGGGTGTTGTGAGTCAGCCCGAGGTGTCCTGTCACAGCCTGTGGTGTCCTGTGTCATCCTGGGTTGTTCTGATACATCCTGGGATGGTCTGAGCCATCCTAGCGAATCCTGAGTCATCGTGGGATGTCGTGTGTCAGCCTGGGGTTTCCTGTGTCAGCCTCGGGTGTCCTGAGACATGCTGGAGTGTCCTGAGTCATCCTGGGGTGTCCTTGTCAGCCTGGGGTGTCCTGTGTAAGCTTGGGGAGTCCTGTGTCATCCTGGGATGTTTTGTTCTATCTTGGGGGGCCTTAGCCATTCTTGGATGTCCTTTGTCATCCTCGGGTGTTCTGTGTCACCCTGGAGTATCCTGTGTCAGCCTGGGGTGTCCTCTGTCCGCCTTAGGTGTCCTGTGTCAGCCTGGGGTATTCTTTGTCAGCAGGGGGACTCCTGTGTCATCCTGGGGTGTCCTGTGTCAGCCTGGGATGTCTGAATCAGGCTGGGGTGTCCTGAGCCATCCTGGGCTATTCTGACTCATCCTGGGCTGTCCTGTACCAGCCTCGGGTGTCCTGTGTCATCCTGGGTTGTCCTGAGTCATCTGGGATGTCCTGTGTCAGCCTGGGGTGTCCTCTGTCTGCCTTGGGTGTCCTGAGTCATCCTGGAGTATCCAGAGTCAGCACAGGGTGTCCACAGTAATCCTGTGGATTCCTGAGTCATCCTGGGAGTCCTAAGTCAGCCTGGGTGTCCTGAATCAGCCTGGGGTTTCCTCTGTCAGCCTGGGGTGTCCTGTGACAGCCTGGGGTGTCCTGAGTCAACCTTGGGTGTCCTGAATCAACCTCGGTGTCCTGAGTCATCCAGGGGTGTCCTGAGTCAGTCTCAGGTGTCCTGTGTCCCCCTGGTGTATCTTGTGTCATTCCTGGGTGTCCTGTGTCATCCTGGGGTGTCTTGAGTCAGCTGGGTTGTCCTGAGTCAGCCTGCGGTTTCCTATGTTATCCTGGGGTATCCTGAGTCAGCCTGGGGTGTCCTGAGTCAGCCTGGGGTGTCCAGAGTCATCCTGGGTTGTCCTGTTTCAGCCTGGGGTTTCCTTTCTAAGCCTGGGGTGTCCTGTGTCATCCTAGGGTGTCCTGAGTCATCCTGGGGTGTCTTGAGTCAGCTGGGGTGTCCTGAGTCAGCCTAGGGAGTCCTGAGTCATTCTGGGGTGTCATGTGTCAGCCTGTGGTGTCTTTTGGCATCCTCGGATGTCCCGAACCATTATGGGGTGTCCTGAGTCATCCTGTTGTGTCCTGTGTCATCCTGGGTTGTCCTGTGTCAGCCTGTGGTGTCTGAATCAGCCTGGGGTGTCCTGAGTCAGCCAGGATGTCCTGAGCCATGCTGAGGTGTCCTGAGATATCCTAGGGTGTCCTGTCAAAGCCTGGGTTGTCCTGAGTCAGCCTGGGGTGTCTGAATCAACCTGGGGTGTCCTGTGCAACCTTGGTCTCTCCTGTGACAGACTCGGGTGTCCTGTGTCAGCCTGGGGCTTTCTGAGTGATCCTGAGATGTCCTGAGTCATCCTGAACTGTCCTGAGTCGGCTGGGGGTGTTCTGTGTCAGCCTGGGGTGTCCTGAATTACTCGGGGTGTCCTGAGATTGCCTGGGGTGTCAATATTAATGCTGGAGTGTCCTGTGTCATCCTAGGGCATCCTGTGTCAGCCTGGGGTGTCCTGAGTCATCCTGTGGTGTCCTGTGTAAGACTGGGTGTCCTATGTCATCCTGGGTGTCCTGAGTCATCCTGTGGAGTCCTTAGTCAGCCTGGGGTGTCGTGAGTCAGCCAGGGTTTTCCTGTGTCATCCTCCAGTGTCCTGTGCCAGTGTGAGGTGACCTGACTCAGTCTGGTGTATCCTCTGACAGCCTGGGGTGTCTTGTGTTATCCTCGGGTGTCTATGTCATCCTGGGTTGTCCTGTGTCATCCTGGGTTGTCCTGTGTCATCCTGGGTTGTCCTTTGTCATCCTTGGGTGTCTTTTGTCAGCCTGGGTAATCCTGAGTCAGCCTGGGGTGTCCTGAGTCATCCTGGGGATTCCTGTGTCATCCTGGGGTGTCCTGTGTCATCCTGGGATTTCCTGAGTCATCCTGTTTTGTCTTCTGTCACCCTGGGGTTTCCTATGTCAGACTGGGGTGCTGTGAGTCACCCTGGGCTTTCCTGAGTCAGACTGGTGTACTGAGTCATCCCTTGGTGACCTGTGTCATCCTGAGGTGTCCTGAGTCAGACTGTGATTTCCTGTGTCATCCTGGGGTGTCCTGAGTCATCCTTGGGTGTCCTGAGTAAGCTTGGGGTGTCCTGTGTCAGGCTGGGGTGTTCTGTGTCAGCCTGGTGTGTCCTGGTTCAGCCTGGGATGTCCTGTGTCATCCTAGGTTGTCCAGAGACAGCCTCGGGTGTCCTAAGTCATCCTTTGGTGTCCTGTGTCATCCTGGGATATCTTGTGTCTGCCTGGAATGTCCTGAGTCATCTTGGGGTCTCCTAAGTCATCAGGGGGAGTCCCGATTTTTCCAGGGACGTCCTGTCTAAGACTGGGTGTAGTGTGTCATCCTCGGGTGTCCTGTGTCAGCCTGGGTTGTCCTGAGTCATCATGGGGAGTTCTGTGTCATCCTGGGGTGTCTTGTGCTATCTTGGGGTGCCTTAGACATCCTGGGATGTCCTTTGTCATCCTCGGGTGTTCTCTGTCAGCCTGGCTTGTCCTGAGTCATCCTGTGGTTTCCTGTGTCAATCTGGGCTGTCCTGTGTCATCCTTGGGTGTCCTGAGTCAACATGGGGCCTCCTGATTCACGCTGGGGTGTCCTGACTCACCCTGGGGTGTCCTGAGTCACCCTGGGGTATCCTTTGTCAACCTGGGGTGGGCTGAATCCACTCGGCATGTCCTGAGTCTCCCTGGGGTGTCCACCGTAGTCACGGGGTGTCCTGAGTCATCCTGGGGTATCCTAAGTCATCTTGGGATGTCCTGAGTAAACCTGGGCTGT
This sequence comes from Cricetulus griseus, assembly GCF_003668045.3. Classification (NCBI taxonomy): domain Eukaryota; kingdom Metazoa; phylum Chordata; class Mammalia; order Rodentia; family Cricetidae; genus Cricetulus; species Cricetulus griseus. The sequence goes on along the minus strand of NW_023276919.1, from coordinate 9,709,740 downwards.
CCTATGTCACCCTGGAGTATCCTGTGTCAGCCTTAGGTGTCCTGAGTCATCCTGGGATGTGTTGTGCTATCCTAGGGTGCCTTAGTCACCGTTGGATGTCCTTTGTCATCCTCGTGAGTTCTGTGTCAGCCTGGTTTGTCATGAGTCATCCTGTAGTTTCCTGTGTCAGTGTGGGATGTCCTCTGTCATCCTTGGGTGTCCTGTGAAAGCCGGTGGTGTCCTGTGTCATGCTGGGGTGTCCTGATTTAGCCTGTCGTGTCCTGTGTCAGCCTGGGCTATGCTGAGTCAGCCTTGGGTGTCCTGTGTCATCCTGGTGTGTCCTGAGTCAGCCTGGGTTGTCTTGATCCAGCCTGGGGTGTCCTGTGTTATCCTGGTTTTTCCTCTGTCAGCCTGGTTTATCCTGAGTCATCCTGGGTGTCCTGTGTAAGACTGAGTGTCCTGTGTTATCCTCGGGTGTCCTGAGCCATCCTGGGGTGTCCTGTGTCATCCTCGGGTGTCCTGAGACAGCCTGGGGTGTCCTGTGTCAGCCTGGGGTGTCCTGTGATATCCTGGGGTGTCCTGTGTCATCCTGGTGTATCTTTAGTCAGCTTGGGGTTTCGAGAGTCATCCTGGGGTGTCCTGTGACATCCTGGGGTGTAATGTGTCATTCTAGGGTATGCTGTGTCAGCCTGGCGTGTCCTATATTATCATGCAGTGTCCTAAGTCATCCTGGGGTGTTGTAAGTCAGCCTGGGGTGTCCAGAGTCAGCCTGGGGTGTCCTGAGAAATCCTGGGGTGTCCTGAGCCCTCTGGGGTGGCCTGAGTCATCCTGGGGTGGCCTGAGTCAGCCTGGGGTATCCTGAGTCAGCCTGGGGTGTCCTGTGTCCGCCTGGGGTGTCCTGTGTCATCCTGGGGTGTCCTGATTCATCCTAGGGTATCCTGTGTAAGACTGGGTGTCCTGTGTCATCCTCAGGTGTCCTGTGTCTGCCTGGTTATCCTGAGTAACCCTGGGGTGTCCAGAGTCGTCTTGCTGTGTCCTGTGTCTGCCTGGGGTGTCATCTGTCAGCCTTGGGTGTCCTGTGTCAGCCTGGGCTATCCTTAGTCAGCGTAGGGTGTCCTAAGTCATCCTGGGGATTCCTGTGTCATCCTGGGATGTCTTGTGCTATCTTGGGGTGCCTTAGTCATTCTGGGATGTCCTTTGTCATCCTCAGGTGTCCTGTGTCAGCCTGGTTTGTCCTTCATTATCCTGTGGTTTCCTGTGTCAATGTGGGGTGTCCTTTGTCATCCTGGTGTGTGCTGAGTCAACCTGTGGTTTAATGTGTCAGAGTGGGGTGTCCTGTGTCATCCTAGCATGTCCTGGGTAAGCCTGGGGTGTCCTGTGTCAGCCTGTCCTATCCTGAGTCAGCCTGGGGTGTCTTTTGTCAGGTAGGGGTGTCCTGTGTCATCCTTGGATGTTCTGAATCATCCTGTGGTGTCCTGTGTCAACTTGGGGTATCCTTAGTCACCGTAGGGTGTCCTGAGTCATCCTGGGGAGTCATGTGTCATCCTGCGATGTCTTGTGCTATCTTGGGGTGCCTTAGTCATTCTGGGATGTTCTTTGTCATCCTCGGGTGTTCTGTGTCAGCCTGACTTGTCCTGTGTCATGCTGGGGTGTCCTGAGACAGTCTGGTGTGTCCTGCGTCAGCCTGGGCTATCCTGAGGCACCCTGGGGTGTCTTTTGTCAGCTGGTTTGTCCTGAGTCAGCCTGTGGTTTCCTGTGTCAGTGTGGGGTGTCCTGTGTCATCCTTGGTATCCTCTGTAAGCCTGGGGTGTCCTGTGTCATCCTTGGGTGTCCAAGTCAGACTGGGGTGTCCTGTGTCATCCTTGGGTGGTCTGAGTCAGCCTGGGTTGTCCTTATCCAGCCTGGTATGTCCTTTATCTTCCTGGGGTGTCCTGATTTATCCAGGGTGTCCTGTGTAAGCCTAGGGTGTCCTTAGTCAGCCTGGGGTTTCCAGATTCAGTCTGGTGTGTCCTTAGTCATCCTCGTGTGTCCTGTCTCAGGCTGGGGTGTCCTGTGTCATTCTGGGGTGTCCTGTGTCATCCTTGGTTGTTCTAAATCTGCCTGGGTTGTCCTGTGTCATACTTGGGTTTCCTGAGTCATCCTTGGGTGTCCTGAGTCAGCCTGGGGTTTCCTGACTCAGTCGGGTTTCCTGAGTCATCCTGTGGTTTCCTGTGTCAGTGTGGGGTGTCTTCTGTCTTCCTGGGGTGTCCTGTGTAAGCCTGGGGTGTCCTGAGTCAGCCTGCAGTTTCCTGAGTCATCCTGGTGTGTCCTGAGTCAGCCTGGGTTGTCCTGATCCAGCCAGGGGTGTCCTGTGTCATCCTGGTGTTTCGTGGGTCATGCTGGGTGTCCTGTGTAAGCCTAGGATGTCCTGAGTCAGCCTGGGGTGTCCTGAGTCACCCTCATGTGTCCTGTCTCAGCTGGCGTGTCCTGAGTCAGCCTGGGGTGTCTCTTATTAGCTGGGGGTGTCCTGAGTCATCCTGGGGTTTCCTGAGTCATCGTGGGGTGTCCTGTGTCTTCCTGTGGTTTCCAAGATCATCCTGTTGTGTCCTGTGTCACCCTGGATTGTCCTATGTCAGGCTGGGGTGTCCTTCGGCATCCTGGGTGCCCTGTGTCATCCTGGAGTGTCCTGTGTCACCCTGGAGTGTCCAAATTCAGCCTGGGGTGTCCTGTGTCAACCTGGGGTATCCTGATTCAGCCTGGGGTGTCCTGTATCATCCTGGGTTGTCCTGAGTTATCTGGGGTGTCCAGTGTCAGCCTCGGGTGTCCTGTGTCATCCTGGGATGTCATCTGGGGGTGTAGTGAGTCAGTCTGGGCAGTCCTGAGTCATCCTGTTGTGTCCTGGATCATACTGGGTTGTCTTGAGTCATCCTGTGGATTCCTGAGTTATCCATGGCTGTCCTGAGTCACCCTCGGGTGTCCTGTTTCATTCTGTTGTGTCCTGTGTCAGCCTGGTGTGTCCTGAGTCAGTCTGGGGAGTCCAGAGCCATCCTGGGGTTTCCTGAGTCAGCCTGGCGTGTCCTGATTCAGTCGGGGTGGGCTGTGTAAGCCTGGGGTGTCCTGTGGCACTCTGTGGTGTCCTGGGTCATCCTCAGGTGACCTGAGTCAGCCTCAAGTGTCCTGTGTCATCCAGGGGTATCCGGTGTCATGCTGATGTGTCCTGAGTCATCGTGGGGTGTCGTGAGTCAGCCATGGCTGTTCTGTGTCAGCCTGGGGTGTCCTGTTACAGCCTGGTGTTTCTTATGACAGTCTGGGGTGTCCTGAGACACCCTAGGAGTCCAGGGTCAACCTGGGGAGTCCTGAATCAACATTGGGTGTCCTGAGTCAGGCTAAGATGTCCTGTGTCAGCCTGGGGTGTCCTGTGTAATCCTCAGATGTCCCGAGCCATTGTGAGGTGTCCTGAGCCATCCTGTTGTGTCCTGTGCCATCAAGGGGAGTCCTGAGTCATCCTGGGGTGTCCTTAATCACACGGGTTGTCCTGAGTCTGCCTGGGGTGTCCAGAGTGTTCTTGGGGTTTCCTGAGTCAGCCTGGGATGTCCTGAATCATCCTGGGTTCTCGTGAGTCATGCTGGGGTCTTGAGTCATGCTGGGGTCTTCTGATTCATCTTGGGATGTCCTGTGTAAGACTGGGTGACCTGTGTATTCCTCAGGTGTCCTGTGTCAGCCTGGGTTATCCTGAGTCATCCTGGGGTGTCCTGAGTCATCTTGGGGTGTCCTGAGTAACCCTGAGTTGTCCAGAATCATCCTGTTGTGTCCTGTCAGCCAGGGGTGTCGTCTGTCATCCTTGGTTTTCCTGAGTCAGCTTAGGGAGTCCTGAGTCATTCTGCAGTGTCCTTTGTCATCCTGGGGTGTCCTGTGTCAGCCTGGGGTCTCCTGAGTCATCCTGTGTTGTCCTGTGTCATTGTGGTGTGTATCTGTCATCCTGAGGTGTCCTGAGTCAGCCAGTCATGTTGTGTGTCACCATGGGATGTCCTGTGTCAACCTCGGGTATCCTGAATCAGCCTTGGGTGTCCTGAGTCATCCTTGGTTGTCCTGAGTCAACCTGTGGTGTCCTGAGTAATCCTGGGGTGTTCTATGTCAGCCTGGGGTTTCCTGCATCACCCTGCAGTTTCATGAGTCATCCTGATGTGTTTGAGTCAGCCTGGGTTATCCTCATCCAGCCTGGGGTGTCTTGTCTCAGACTGGGTTGTCCTGTGTCATCCTGGGTATTCCTGTATCACCATGGGGTGTCCTGTGTCATCCTTGAGACTTCTGATTCATCCTGGGGTGCCTGTGTAAGACTGGGTGTCCTGGGTCATCCTGGAAGACCTGTGTCTTACTGGGGGTTCGTGAATCATCCTGGGGTGTCCCGAGTCACCCTGGGGTGTCCTGTGTCAACCTGGAGAGTCCTGTGTCAGCCTGGGGTGTCCTGAATCACTCATGGTGTCCTGAGTCATCCTGGAGTGTCCTGAGCCATCCTTGTGTGTCCTGAGAGATCCTTTTGTGTCCTGACTCAGCCTGTGTTGTCCTGGGTCATCCTGGGGTGTCCTGTGTCAGCCTGGGGTGTCCTGAATCACTCATGGTGTCCTGTGTCATCCTGGGGTGTCCTGTGTCATCCTGGGGTGTCCTGTGTCATCCTTTGGTTTCCTGAGTAATCCCTGGGTATCCTGAGTCAGCCTGGGTTCTCCTGAGTCATCATGGAGAGTCCTGATTTTTCCGGGGATATCCTGTCTAAGACTGGGTGTCGTGTGTCATCCTAGGGTGTCCTGTGTCAGCCTAGGTTGTCCTGAGTCAGGCTGGAGTGTCTTATGTCAGTCTGTGGTGTCCTGTGTCTTCCTTGGGTGTCCCGTGTCATCCTTGGGTGTCCTGTGTCATGCTGGGGTGTCCTGAGTAGGCTGGGGTATCCTGTGTCATCCTGGAGTGTTCTGATTCATCCTGGGGAGTCTTGATTCATCCTGGGGTATCCTGTGTAAGACTGGGTGTCCTGTGTCATCCTCGGGTGTCCTGTGTCAGCCTGGGTTTTCCTGAGTTATCCTTGGGTGTCCTGAGTCATCTTGGGGTGTCCTGAGTAACTCTGAGGTGTCCAGAGTCATCCTGTTGTGTCCTGCGTCAGCCTGGTGTGTCATCAATCAGCCTTGGGTGTCCTGTGTCAGCCTGGGGTGTCCTGTGTCAGCGTGGGGTGTCCTGAGTCACTCTGGAGTGTCCTGAGTCAGCCTGGGATGTCCTTTGTCAGCAGAGGGACTCCTGTGTCAAACTTGGATGTCCTGAGTCTGCCTGGTTTTTCCTTATCCAGCCTGTTGCATCCTGTGTCATCCAGGGGATTCCTGGGTCATCCTGGGGTATCCTGAGTCATCCTGGGGTGTCCTTAGTCAGCCTGGGGATTCCTGATTCAGTCTGGGGTGTCCAGAGTCAGCCTGGGGATTCCTGATTCAGTTGGGGTGTCCAGAGTCAGCCTGGGGTGTCCTGAGTCAGCCTTGTGTGTCCTGTCTCTCCCTGCGTTGTCCTGTGTCATTGTGGGGAGTCCTGTGTCACCCTTTGGTGTTCTGAATCAGCCTGGGTTGTCCTGTGTCATCCTTTGGTTTCCTGAGTCATCCCTGGGTGTCCTGTGTCAGCTGTGGTGTCCTTTGTCATCCTGGGGTGTCCTGTGTCAGACTGGGTTGTACCGAGTCACTCTGGGGTGTCCTGAGTCATCCTAGGGTCTCCTGATTCATCCTGGGATGTCCTGTGTAAGACTGGGTGTGCTGTATCGTCCTCGTTGTCCTGTGAGAGCCTGGGTTATCCTAAGACACCTTGCGGGTGTCTTGTGTCAGCTTGGGATGTCCTGAATCACTTGAGGTGTCCTAAGCCTTCCTGGGGTGTCCAGAGTCATCCTGGGGTGTCCAGAGTCATCCTGTTGTGTCCTGTGTCATCCTGGGATGCCCTAAGTCAGCCCGGGGAGTGCTGAGTCATCCTGGGGTGTCATGTGTCATGCTAGGATATGCTGTGTCAGCCTGTGGTGTCCTGTGTCATCCTGGGGTGTTGTAAGTCATCCTGGGGTGTCCTGAGTCATCCTGTGGTGTCCTGAGTCAGCCGGGGTGTCCTGAGTCATCCCTGGGTTTCCAGAGTCAGCCTGGGGTGTCCTGAGTCAGCCTGAGCTTTCATGAGTCAGCCTACGCTGTCCTGTGTCATCCTAGGGATTCCTGAGTCATCCTGGGATGTCCTAAGTCAGCCAGGGGTGTCCTGAGTCATTTGGGGTGTCCTGAGTCAGCCTGGGGTGTCCTGTGTCATCCTGGGGTGTCCTGTGTCAACCTGAGGTGTTGTAAGTCAGCCTGGGGTGTCCTGAGTCAGCCTGCAATTTCCTGAGTCAGCATGGGGTGTCTAAAGTCTTCCTGGGGTGTCCTGAGTCATCCTGGGGTGTCCTTGTCAGCCTGGGATGTCCTAAGTCAGCCAGGGATGTCCTAAGTCAGCCTGGGGTGTCCTAAGTCAGCCAGGGGTGTCCTGTGTCATCCTGGGGTGTCCTTAGTCAGCCTGTGGTGTCCTTAATCAGCCTGGGATGTCCTAAGTCAGCCAGGGATGTCCTAAGTCAGCCTGGGGTGTCCTAAGTCAGCCAGGGGTGTCCTGTGTCATCCTGGGGTGTCCTTAGTCAGCCTGTGGTGTCCTTAATCAGCCTGTGGTGTCCTGAGTCAGCCTGGAATGTCGTGAGACCTCCTGGGGTGTCCTGAGTCATCGTGGGTTGTCCTGAGTCAGCCAGGGGTGTCATGAGTCACCTAAGATGTCCTGTGTCATCCTGGGGTTTCCTGAGTCAGCCACGGGTGTCTTGTGTCAGCTTGGGATGTCCTGAATCACTAGAGGTGTCCTAAGCCTTCCTGGAGTGTCCAGAGTAATCCTGGGGTGTCCAGAGTCATCCTGTTGTGTCCTGTGTCAGCCTGGGGTGTCCTGAGTCAGCCTGGGCTTTCCAGTTTCATCCTCGGGCATCCTGAGTCAGCCTCTGGTGTCCTGTGTCATCCTGGGGTGTCCTGTGTCAATCTTTGGTTTCCTGAGTAATCCCTGGGTATCCTGAGTCAGCCTGGGTTCTCCTGAGTCATCATGGAGAGTCCTGATTTTTCCGGGGATGTCCTGTCTAAGACTGGGTGTCGTGTGTCATCCTAGGGTGTTCTGTGTCAACCTAGGTTGTCCTGAGTCAGGCTGGAGTGTCTTATGTCAGTCTGTGGTGTCCTGTGTCTTCCTTGGGTGTCCTGTGTCAGCCTGGGGCGTCCTGAGTCATGCTGGGGTCTCCTGATTCATCCCGGGATATCCTGTGTAAGACTGGGTGTCCCGTGTCATCCTTGGGTGTCCTGTGTCATGCTGGGGTGTCCTGAGTAGGCTGGGGTGTCCTGTGTCATCCTGGAGTGTTCTGATTCATCCTGGGGAGTCTTGATTCATCCTGGGGTATCCTATGTAAGACTGGGTGTCCTGGGTCATCCTCGGGTGTCCTGTGTCAGCATGGGTTTTCCTGAGTTATCCTTGGGTGTCCTGAGTCATCTTGGGGTGTCCTGAGTAACTCTGAGGTATGCAGAGGCATCCTGTTGTGTCCTGTGTCAGCCTGGTGTGTAATCAATCAGCCTTGGGTGTCCTGTGTCAGCATGGGGTGTCCTGTGTCAGCGTGGGGTGTCCTGAGTCACTCTGGGGTGTCCTGAGTCAGCCTGGGATGTCCTTTGTCAGCAGGGGCACTCCTGTGTCAAACTTGGGTGTCCTGAGTCTGCCTGGTTTTTCCTTATCCAGCCTGTTGTGTCCTGTGTCATCCTGGGGTTTCCTGGGTCATCCTGGGGTATCCTGAGTCATCCTGGGGTGTCCTAAGTCACCCTGGGGATTCCTGATTCAGTCTGGGGTGTCCAGAGTCAGCCTGGGGTGTCCTGAGTCAGCCTTGTGTGTCCTGTCTCTCCCTGCGTTGTCCTGTGTCATTGTGGGGAGTCCTGTGTCACCCTTGGGTGTTCTGAATCAGCCTGGGTTGTCCTGTGTCATCCTTTGGTTTCCTGAGTCATCCCTGGGTATCCTGTGTCAGCTGTGGTGGCCTTTGTCATCCTGGGGTGTCCTGTGTCAGACTGGGTTTTACCGAGTCACTCTGGGGTGTCCTGAGTCATCCTAGGGTCTCCTGATTCATCCTGGGATGTCCTGTGTAAGACTGGGTGTGCTGTATCGTCCTCGTTGTCCTGTGAGAGCCTGGGTTATCCTAAGACACCTTGCGGGTGTCTTGTGTCAGCTTGGGATGTCCTGAATCACTTGAGGTGTCCTAAGCCTTCCTGGGGTGTCCAGAGTCATCCTGGGGTGTCCAGAGTCATCCTGTTGTGTCCTGTGTCATCCTGGGGTTTCCTGAGCCATCCTGTTTTGTCTTCTGTCACCCTCGGGTATCCTATGTCAGACTGGGGTGTCATGAGTCACCCTGTGTTTTCCGGAATCAGACTGGTGTATTGAGTCATCCTGGGTTGTCCTGTGTCAGCCTAAGGTGTCTGGAGTCATCCTGGGGTATCCTGAGTCAGCCTGGGCTGTCCTGAGGCACCCTTGGGTGCCCTGTGTCATCCTGGGGTATATTTGTCAGCCTGAGCTGTCCTGGGTCAGCGTGATGTGTTGTGTGTCACCCTGGGATTTCCTGTGTCAGCCTAGGGTGTCCAGAGTCATCCTGGGGTATCCTGACTCAGCCTCGGGTGTCCTGTGTCCCCCTGGTGTGTCTTGTGTCATCCCTGGGTGTCCTGTGTCATCCTGGGGTGTCCTGAGTCATCCTGGGGTATATTGTGTCATCCTGGGGTGTCCCGAGTCAGCCTGGGCTGTCCTTTGTCAGCAGGGGGACTCCTGTGTCAAACTTGGGTGTCCTGAGTCTGCCTGGGTTTTCCTTATCCAGCCTGTTGTGTCCTGTGTCATCCTGGGGTTTCCTGTGTCATTCTGGGGTGTCCTGAGTCATCCTGGGGTGTCCTGGGTCAGCCTGGGGATTCCTGATTCACTCTGGGCTGTCCATAGTCAGCCTGGGGTGTCCAGAGTCACTCTGGGGTGTCCTGAGTCATCCTTTTGTGTCCTGTCTCACCCTGGGATGTCCTGTGTCATTGTGGGGAGTCCTGTGTCACCCTTGGGTGTTCTGAATCAGCCTGGGTTGTCTTGTGTCATCCTTTGGTTTCCTGAGTCATCCTGGGTTGTCCTGTGTCAGCTGTGGTGTCCTTTGTCATCCCGGGGTGTCCTGTGTCAGACGGGGTTGTACTGAGTCACTCTGGGGTGTCCTGACTCATCCTAGGGTCTCCTGATTCATCCTGGGATGTCCTGTGTAAGACTGGGTGTCCTGTATCGTCCTCGTTGTCCTGTGAGAGCCTGGGTTATCCTAAGTCATCCTGGAGTGTCCTGAGTCATCTTGGGATGTCCTGAGTAACCCTGGGGTGTTCAGAGTCATCCTGTTGTGTCCTTAGTCAGTGTAGGGTGTCCTGAGTCATCCTTGAGTGTCCTGTGTCAGCCTGGACTGTCCTTAGTCAGTGTAGGGTGTCCTGAGTCATCCTGGGGAGTCCTGTGTCATCCTGGGATATTTTGTTCTATCTTGGGGTGCCTTAGTCATTCTGGGATGTCCTTTGTCATCCTCGGGTGTCCTGTGTCACCCTGGAGTATCCTGTGTCAGCCTGGGGTGTTTTCTGTATGCCTTAGGTGTCCTGTGTGTCAGTCTGGGGTATCCTTAGTCAGCATGTGGTGTCCTGAGTCATCCTGGGGAGTCCTGTGTCATCCTGGGGTGTCCTGTGTCAGCATGGGATGTCCTGTGTCATGCTGGGGTGTCTTGAGCCCTCTTGGGTTGTTCTGAGTCATCCAAAGTGTGGCCTGTGTCAGTCTGGGACGTCCTGTTTCTGCATGGGTTGTTTGATACATCCTGAGATGTCCTTTGTCATCCTGGGGTGTCCTGTGTCCGACTGGGGTGTACTGAGTCACCCTGGGGTGTCCTGAGTCAGCCAGGGGTGTCCTTTGTCTTCCTGGGGTGTCTTGAGTCAGCCTATAGTGTCCTGTGTCAGCCTGGGGTGTCCTGTGTCATCCTGGCGTGTCCTGTGTCATCGGGGATGTCCTGTGTCATGCTGGGGTGTCTTGAGCCCTCTTGGGTTGTTCTGAGTCATCCAAAGTGTGGCCTGTGTCAGTCTGGGACGTCCTGTGTCTGCATGGGTTGTTTGATACATCCTGAGATGTCCTTTGTCATCCTGGGGTGTCCTGTGTCCGACTGGGGTGTACTGAGTCACCCTGGGGTGTCCTGAGTCAGCCAGGGGTGTCCAGTGTCAGCCTGGTGTGTCCTGTGTCAATCTGGGTTGTCCTGGTCCAGCCTGGGTGTCCTGTGTCATCCTGGGTTGTCCTGAGTCATCCGGGGTGTCCTGAGTCGCCCCGGGTGTCCTGTGTCATCCTCGGGTGTCCTATGTTATCCTGGATTTTCCTGTGTCAGTCTGGGGTTTCCTATGTCAGCCTCATGTGTCCTGAGTCAGCCTGGATGTCCTGAGCCATGCTAGGGTGTCGGGAGTCATCCTGGGGTCTCCTGAGTCAGCCAGGAGTGTCGTGTGTCTCCCTGTGATGTCCTTAATTAGCCTGGGTTGTCCTGTGTCATCCTTGTCTGTCCTTTGTCATCCTGGGGTGTCCTGAGTCAGCCAGGGGTGTCCTTTGCAATCCTCGTGTGTCCTGAGTCAGGCTGGGGAATCCTGAGACATCCTGGTGTGTCAATGGTCATCTTGGAGTGTCATGTGTCACCCTGGAGTATCATGTGTCATTCTGGGATTTCCTGAGTCATCCTGGAGTATTTTGTGTCATCCTGTGGTGTCCTGAGTCATCCAGGGGTGTCCTGAGTCGGCCTGGGGTGTACTGTTTCATCCTGTTGTGTCCTTTGTCAGCCTGGGGTGTTCTGGGTCTGCCTGGGGTGTCCTGTGTCATCCTGGGGTTTCCTGAGCCATCCTGTTTTGTCTACTGTCACCCTGGGGTATCCTATGTCAGACTGGGGTGTCATGAGTCTCCCTGTGTTTTCCGGAATCAGACTGGTGTATTGAGTCATCCTGGGTTGTCCTGTGTCAGCCTAAGGTGTCTGGAGTCATCCTGGGGTATCCTGAGTCATCCTGGGCTGTACTGAGGCACCCTTGGGTGCCCTGTGTCATCCTGGGGTATATTTGTCAGCCTGAGCTGTCCTGGGTCAGCGTGATGTGTTGTGTGTCACCCTGGGATTTCCTGTGTCAGCCTAGGGTGTCCTGAGTCATCCTGGGGTATCCTGACTCAGCCTCGGGTGTCCTGTGTCCCCCTGGTGTGTCTTGTGTCATCCCTGGGTGTCCTGTGTTATCCTGGGGTGTCCTGAGTCATCCTGGGGTATATTGTGTCATCCTGGGGTGTCCCGAGTCAGCCTGGGCTGTCCTTTGTCAGCAGAGGGACTCCTGTGTCATCCTTGGGTGTCCTGAGTCATCCTGGAGTATCCAGATTCAGCATGGGGTGTCTTGTGTCTTCCTGGGGAGTCCTGTGTAATCCTCGGGGTCCTGAGTCAGACTGGTGTGTCCTGAGTCATCCTGGGGTGTCCTGTGGCAGCCTGGGGTGTCCTAATTCAGCCTGGGGTGTCATGAGTCATCCTGGGGTCTCCTGTATCATCCTGTGGTGTCCCGAGTCAGCCTGGGCTGTCCTTTGTCAGCAGAGGGACTCCTGTGTCATCCTTGGGTGTCCTGAGTCAGCCTGGGTTTTCCTTATCCAGCCTGTTGTGTCCTGTGTCATCCTGGGGTTTCCTGTGTCATCCTGGGGTGTCCTGAGTCAGCCTTGTGTGTCCTGTCTCACCCTGGGTTATCCTGTGTCATTATGGGGTGTCCTGTGTCACCCTTGGGTGTTCTGAATCAGCCTGGGTTGTCCTGTGTCATCCTTTGGTTTCCTGAGTCATCCTGGGGTGTCCTGTGTCAGACTGGGTTGTACTGAGTCACTCTGGGTTGTCCTGAGTCATCCTAGGGTCTCCTGATTCATCCTGGGATGTCCTGTGTAAGACTGGGTGTGCTGTATCGTCCTCGTTGTCCTGTGAGAGCCTGGGTTGTCCTAAGTCATCCTGGAGTGTCCTGAGTCATCTTGGGGTGTCCTGAGTAACCCTGGGGTGTCCAGAGTCATCCTGTTGTGTCCGGTGTCAGCCTGGGGTGTCCTCTGTCAGCCTTGAGTGTCCTGTGTCAGCCTGGGCTGTCCTTAGTCAGTGTAGGGTGTCCTGAGTCATCCTGGGGAGTCCTGTGTCATCCTGGGATATTTTGTTCTATCTTGGGGTGCCTTAGTCATTCTGGGATGTCCTTTGTCATCCTCGGGTGTCCTGTGTCACCCTGGAGTATCCTGTGTCAGCCTGGGGTGTTTTCTCTATGCCTTAGGTGTCCTGTGTGTCAGTCTGGGGTATCCTTAGTCAGCATGCGGTGTCCTGAGTCATCCTCGGGAGTCCTGTGTCATCCTGGGGTGTCCTGTGTCAGCATGGGATGTCCTGTGTCATGCTGGGTGTCTTGAGCCCTCTTGGGTTGTTCTGAGTCATCCAAAGTGTGTCCTGTGTCAGTCTGGGACGTCCTGTGTCTGCATGGGTTGTTTGATACATCCTGAGATGTCCTTTGTTATCCCGGGGTGTCCTGTGTCTGACTGGGGTGTACTGAGTCACCCTGGGGTGTCCTGAGTCAGCCAGGGGTGTCCTTTGTCTTCCTGGGGTGTCCTGAGTCAGCCTGTAGTGTCCTGTGTCAGCCTGGGGTGTCCTGTGTCAACCTGGGTTGTCCTGGTCCAGCCTGGGTTGTCCTGTGTCATCCTGGGTTGTCTTGAGTCATCCTCGGGTGTCCTGTGTTATCCTGGATTTTCCTGTGTCAGTCTGGGGTTTCCTGTGTCAGCCTCATGTGTCCTGAGTCAGCCTGGATGTCCTGAGCCATGCTAGGGTGTCTGGAGTCATCCTGGGGTGTCCTGAGTCAGCCTGGGCGTTTCTGAGTCAGCCTGGAGTATTCTGTGTCATCCTGGGGTGTCCTGTGTCAGCCTGGTTTTTCCTGAGACATCCTGGGGTCTCCTGAGTCAGCCAGGAGTGCCGTGTGTCTCCCTGTGATGTTCTTAATCAGTTGGGTTGTCCTGTGTCATCCTGGGGTGTCCTGTGTCATCCTGGGGTGTCCTGAGTCAGCCAGGGGTGTCCTTTGCCATCCTCGGATGTCCTGAGTCAGGCTGGGGAATCCTGAGACATCCTAGTGTGTCAATGGTCATCTTGGAGTGTCATGTGTCACCCTGGGGTATCATGTGTCATTCTGGGATTTCCTGAGTCATCCTGGAGTATCTTGTGTCATCCTGCGGTGCCCTGAGTCATCCTGGGTTGTCCTAGGTCATCCTGGGGTGTCCTGTGTCATCCTGCGGTGTCCTGTGTCATCCTGGGGTGTCCTGTGTCATCCTGGGGTGTCCTAGGTCATCCAGGGTTGTCCTGAGTCACACTGGGATGTCCTGAGTAAGTGTGCAATTTCCTGAGTCATCCTGATGTGTCCTGAGTCATCCTGGGGTGTCCTGAGTCCTCCTGGGGTGTCCTGTGTCATCCTGGGGTGTCCTGTGTCATCCTGGTGTGTGTTTGTCAGCCTGAGATGTCCTGAGTCAACCTGCCGTGTTGTGTGTCACCCTGGGATTTCCTGTGTCAGCCTGGGGTGTCCTGAGTCAGCCTGGGGTGTCCTGAGTCAGCCTGGGATTCCTGATTAACTCTGGGCTGTCCAGAGTCAGCCTGGGGTGTCCAGAGTCAACCTGGGATGTCCTTTGTCTTCCTGGGGTGTCCTGAGTCAGCCTGTAGTGTCCTGTGTCAGCCTGGGGTGTCCTGTGTCAACCTGGGTTGTCCTGGTCCAGCCTGGGGTGTGCTGTGTCTTCCTGGGTTGTCCTGAGTCATCCTCGGGTGTCCTGTGTTATCCTGGATTTTCCTGTGTCCGTCTGGGGTTTCCTGTGTCAGCCTCATGTGTCCTGAGTGAGCCTGGATGTCCTGAGCCATGCTAGGGTGTCTTGAGTCATCCTGGGGTGTCCTGAGTCAGCCTGGGGTCTTCTGAGTCAGCCTGGAGTGTTCTGTGTCATCCTAGGGTGTCCTGTATCAGCCTGGTTTTTCCTGAGACATCCTGGGGTCTCCTAAGTCAGCCAGGAGTGTCGTGTGTCTCCCTGTGATGTCTTGAAACAGCATGGGTTGTCCTGTGTCAATCTGGGGTGTCCTGTGTCATCCTGGGGTGTCCTGAGTCAGCCAGGGATGTCCTTTGCCATCCTCGTGTGTCCTGAGTCAGGCTGGGGAATCCTGAGACATCCTGGTGTGTCAATGGTCATCTTGGAGTGTCATGTGTCACCCTGGAGTATCATGTGTCATTCTGGGATTTCCTGAGTCATCCTGGAGTATCTTGTGTCATCCTGCGGTGTCCTGAGTCATCCTGGGTTGTCCTGAGTCACCCTGGGGAGTCCTGTTTCATCCTGTTGTGTCCTGTGTCAGCCTAGGGTGTTCTGAGTCTGTCTGGGGTGTCCTGTGTCATCCTGGGTTGTCCTTTGTCAGCCTGGGGTGTTCTGGGTCTGCCTGTGGTGCCCTGTGTCATCCTGGGGTTTCCTGAGCCATCCTGTTTTGTCTTCTGTCACCCTGGGGTATCCTATGTCAGAGTGGGGTTTCATGAGTCACCCTGTGTTTTCCGGAATCAGACTGGTATATTGAGTCATCCTGGGGTATCCTGAGTCAGCCTGGGCTGTATTGAGACACCCTTGGGTGCCCTGTGTCATCCTGGGGTATATTTGTCAGCCTGAGGTGTCCTGGGTCAGCGTGATGTGTTGTGTGTCACCCTGGGATTTCCTGTGTCAGCCTAGGGTGTCCTGAGTCATCCTGGGTTTTCCTGAGTCAGCCTTGGGTGTCCTGTGTCCCCCTGGTGTGTCTTGTGTCATCCCTGGGTGTCCTGTGTCATCCTGGGGTGTCCTGAGTCATCCTGGGGTATATTGTGTCATCCTGGGGTGTCCCGAGTCAGCCTGGGCTGTCCTTTGTCAGCAGGGGGACTCCTGTGTCATCCTTGGGTGTCCTGAGTCTGCCTGGGTTTTCCTTATCCAGCCTGTTGTGTCCTGTGTCATCCTGGAGTTTCCTGTGTCATCCTGGGGTGTCCTGAGTCATCCTGGGGTGTCCTGAGTCAGCCTGGGATTCCTGATTCACTCTGGGGTGTCCAGAGTCAGCCTGGGGTGTCCAGAGTCACCCTGGGTTGTCTTGAGTCAGCCTTGTGTGTCCTGTGTCATCCTGGGGTGTCCTGTGTCATCCTGGGATGTCCTGTGTCATCCTGGGGTGTCCTGTGTCATCCTGGGATGTCCTGTGTCATGCTGGGGATGTCTTGAGCCCTCTTGGGTTGTTCTGAGTCATCCAAAGTGTGTCCTGTGTCAGTCTGGGGTGTCCAGTGTCTGCATGGGTTGTTTGATACATCCTGGGATGTCCTTTGTCATCCTGGGGTGTCCTGTGTCCGACTAGGGTGTACTCAGTCACTCTGGGGTGTCCTGAGTAAGCCAGGGGTGTCCTTAGTCTTCCTGGTGTGTCCTGAGTCATCCTGGTGTGTCCTGAATCAGCCTGGGTGTCCTGTGTCAGCTTGGGGTATCTAAAGCAGTCTGGGGTGTCCTCTGTCAGCCTGGGGAGTCCTGTGTCATCCTGGGGTGTCCTGTGTCAGCCTGGGTGTCCTCAGTCTGCCTTGGGTGTCCTGAGTCATCCTGGAGTGTCCAGAGTCAGCGTGGGGTGTCCATGGTCATCCTGGGGAATCCTGTGTCATCCTCGGGTGTCCTGAGTCAGCCTCATGTATGCTGTGTCATCCTGGGGTGTCCTGTGTCAGCCTGGGGTGTCCTCTGTCTGCCTTGGGTGTCCTGAGTCATCCTGGAGTATCCAGAGTCAGCGTGGGGTGTCCACAGTCATCCTGGGGAGTATGTGTCATCCTCGGGTGTCCTGAGTCAGACTGGTGTGTCCTATGTCATCCAGGGGTGTCTTGTGTCATCCTGCAGTGTCCTGAGTCATCTTGGGGTGTCCTGAGTCAACCTGGGATGTCCAGAGTCATCCTTTTGTGTCCTGTGTCAGCCTTGGGTGTCCTCAGTCTGCCTTGGGTGTCCTGAGTCATCCTGGAGTATCCAGAGTCAGCGCGGGGTGTCCACAGTCATCCTGGGGAGTCCTGTGTCATTCTTGGGTGTCCTGAGTCAGCCTCATGTGTCCTGTGTCATCCTGGGGTGTCCTGAGTAAGCCTGGGGTGTCCTATGTCTGCCTTGGGTGTCCTGAGTTATCCTGGAGTATCCAGATTCAGCATGGGGTGTCTTGTGTCTTCTTGGGGAGTCCTGTGTAATCCTTGGGGTCCTGAGTCAGACTGGTGTGTCCTGAGTCATCCTGGGGTGTCCTGTGGCAGCCTGGGGTGTCCTAATTCAGCCTGGGGTGTCATGAGTCATCCTGGGGTCTCCTGTATCATCCTGTGGTGTCCCGAGTCAGCCTGGGCTGTCCTTTGTCAGCAGAGGGACTCCTGTGTCATCCTTGGGTGTCCTGAGTCAGCCTGGGTTTTCCTTATCCAGCCTGTTGTGTCCTGTGTCATCCTGGGGTTTCCTGTGTCATCCTGGGGTGTCCTGAGTCAGCCTTGTGTGTCCTGTCTCACCCTGGGTTATCCTGTGTCATTATGGGGTGTCCTGTGTCACCCTTGGGTGTTCTGAATCAGCCTGGGTTGTCCTGTGTCATCCTTTGGTTTCCTGAGTCATCCTGGGGTGTCCTGTGTCAGACTGGGTTGTACTGAGTCACTCTGGGTTGTCCTGAGTCATCCTAGGGTCTCCTGATTCATCCTGGGATGTCCTGTGTAAGACTGGGTGTGCTGTATCGTCCTCGTTGTCCTGTGAGAGCCTGGGTTGTCCTAAGTCATCCTGGAGTGTCCTGAGTCATCTTGGGGTGTCCTGAGTAACCCTGGGGTGTCCAGAGTCATCCTGTTGTGTCCGGTGTCAGCCTGGGGTGTCCTCTGTCAGCCTTGAGTGTCCTGTGTCAGCCTGGGCTGTCCTTAGTCAGTGTAGGGTGTCCTGAGTCATCCTGGGGAGTCCTGTGTCATCCTGGGATATTTTGTTCTATCTTGGGGTGCCTTAGTCATTCTGGGATGTCCTTTGTCATCCTCGGGTGTCCTGTGTCACCCTGGAGTATCCTGTGTCAGCCTGGGGTGTTTTCTCTATGCCTTAGGTGTCCTGTGTGTCAGTCTGGGGTATCCTTAGTCAGCATGCGGTGTCCTGAGTCATCCTCGGGAGTCCTGTGTCATCCTGGGGTGTCCTGTGTCAGCATGGGATGTCCTGTGTCATGCTGGGTGTCTTGAGCCCTCTTGGGTTGTTCTGAGTCATCCAAAGTGTGTCCTGTGTCAGTCTGGGACGTCCTGTGTCTGCATGGGTTGTTTGATACATCCTGAGATGTCCTTTGTTATCCCGGGGTGTCCTGTGTCTGACTGGGGTGTACTGAGTCACCCTGGGGTGTCCTGAGTCAGCCAGGGGTGTCCTTTGTCTTCCTGGGGTGTCCTGAGTCAGCCTGTAGTGTCCTGTGTCAGCCTGGGGTGTCCTGTGTCAACCTGGGTTGTCCTGGTCCAGCCTGGGTTGTCCTGTGTCATCCTGGGTTGTCTTGAGTCATCCTCGGGTGTCCTGTGTTATCCTGGATTTTCCTGTGTCAGTCTGGGGTTTCCTGTGTCAGCCTCATGTGTCCTGAGTCAGCCTGGATGTCCTGAGCCATGCTAGGGTGTCTGGAGTCATCCTGGGGTGTCCTGAGTCAGCCTGGGCGTTTCTGAGTCAGCCTGGAGTATTCTGTGTCATCCTGGGGTGTCCTGTGTCAGCCTGGTTTTTCCTGAGACATCCTGGGGTCTCCTGAGTCAGCCAGGAGTGCCGTGTGTCTCCCTGTGATGTCCTTAATCAGTTGGGTTGTCCTGTGTCATCCTGGGGTGTCCTGTGTCATCCTGGGGTGTCCTGAGTCAGCCAGGGGTGTCCTTTGCCATCCTCGGATGTCCTGAGTCAGGCTGGGGAATCCTGAGACATCCTAGTGTGTCAATGGTCATCTTGGAGTGTCATGTGTCACCCTGGGGTATCATGTGTCATTCTGGGATTTCCTGAGTCATCCTGGAGTATCTTGTGTCATCCTGCGGTGCCCTGAGTCATCCTGGGTTGTCCTAGGTCATCCTGGGGTGTCCTGTGTCATCCTGCGGTGTCCTGTGTCATCCTGGGGTGTCCTGTGTCATCCTGGGGTGTCCTAGGTCATCCAGGGTTGTCCTGAGTCACACTGGGATGTCCTGAGTAAGTGTGCAATTTCCTGAGTCATCCTGATGTGTCCTGAGTCATCCTGGGGTGTCCTGAGTCCTCCTGGGGTGTCCTGTGTCATCCTGGGGTGTCCTGTGTCATCCTGGTGTGTGTTTGTCAGCCTGAGATGTCCTGAGTCAACCTGCCGTGTTGTGTGTCACCCTGGGATTTCCTGTGTCAGCCTGGGGTGTCCTGAGTCAGCCTGGGGTGTCCTGAGAAAGGCAGGGGTATTCTGAGTCAGCCAGGAGTTTCGTGTGTCTCCCTGAGATGTCCTTAATCAGCCTGGGGTATCCTGTGTCATCCTTGGGTGTCCTGAGCCATACTGTAATGTCTTGAGTCATCCTGGTGTGTCTGGAGTCATCCTGGGGTATCCTGAGTCAGCCTGGGCTGTCCTAAGTCACCCTTGGGTGCCCTGTGTCATCCTGGGGTATACTTGTCAGCCTGAGGTGTCCTGGGTCAGCCTGACGTGTTGTGTGTCACCCTGGGATTTCCTGTGTCATCCTGGGGTGTACTGTTTCAGCCTGGAGTGTCCTGAGTAATCCTGGGGTGTCCTGAGTCAGCCTTGCGAGTCCTATGTCCCTCTGGTGTGTTTTGTATCATCCCTGCGTGTCCTAGGTCATCCTGGGGTGTCCAGAGTCATCTTGTTGTGTCCTGTGAGAACCTGTTGATTCCTCAGGCATCCTGGGATGTCCTGAATCATCCTGGGGTATCACCTGACATCCTGGGTTGTCGTGAGTCAGACTGTGTTGTCCTTTGTTATCCTCAGGTTTCCTTGTCAGCCTTGGGTGTCCTGCGTGCCCCTGGTGTGTCTTGTGTCATCCCTGGTTGTCCTGTTTCATCCTGGGTTGTCCAGACTCATCCTGTTGTGTCCTGTGACAGCCTGGGGTGTCCTGTTCATCCTGGGGTGTCCTGAATCAGCCTGGGGTGTCCTGAGTCAGCCTTGGGTGTACTGTGTCCCCCTAGTGTGTCTTGTGTCATCCCTAGGTGTCCTGTGTCATCCTGGGTTGTCCTTTGTCAGCCTTGGTTGTCTTTTGTCAGCCTGGGGTGTCCTGTGTCAGCCTGGAGATCCTGTGTGACCCATGGGTCTCAGTGTCATCCTGGGGTGTCCTGAGTAATCCTGGACTGTCCTCTGTCACCATGGGGTGTCCAGTGTCAGCCTGAATTGTCATGAGTCATCTGGGGTATCATGTGTCATCCTAGGGTATCCTGTGACAGCCTTGGGTGTCCCGTGTCAGCCTGGTGTGTCCTGTAACAGTCTGGGGTGTCTTGTGATATCCTGGGGTATCCATTTCATCCTGTGGTGTCCTGTGTCATCCTGTGGATTCCTGAGTTGTCCCTGGGAGTCCTGAGTCAGTCGGGGGTGTCCTGAGTCATCCTGTTGTGTCCTGGATCATACTGGGGTGTCCTGAGTCATCCTGTGGATTCCTGATTGATCCATGGGTGTCCTGAGGCATCGTGGGGTGTTCTGGGTCTTTCTGGGGTGTCCTGTGTCATCCTGGGTTGTCCTTTGTCAGCCTGGGGTGTTCTGGGTCTGTCTGGGGTACCCTGTGACATCCTGGGGTTTCCTGAGTCATCCTGTTTTGTCTTCTGTCACCCTGGGGTATCCTATGTCAGACTGGGGTATCATGAGTCATCCTGGGCTTTCCGGAGTCAGACTGGTGTATTGAGTCATCCCTTGGTGTCCTGTATCATCCTGGGGTGTCCTGAGCCACACTGGGTTGTCCTGAGTCAGTCTAGGCTGTTCTGTGTCATCCTTGGGGGTCCTGAGTCAGCCTGGGGTCTCCTGAGTCATCCGGGGGTGTCCTGGGACATCCTGGGATGTCCTGTGTCACACTCGGATGTCCTGAGACATCAGGGGGTGTCCTGAGTCATGCTGGGGTGTCCTGTGTCAGCCAGGGGTTTTCTGTGTCAGCCTGGGGTGACCTGAGTCATCTTGTGATGTCCTGAGAAATTCTGGGGTACCATTTGTCATTCTGGAGTGTCCTGTGTCAGACAGGGGTGTGTTGAGTAACTCTGGGGTGTCCCTAGTCTGGCTGGCATGTCCTGAGTCATCCTGGAGTGTCATGTGTCATCCCAGGGTGTCCTGTGCCAGTCTGGGGTATCCTGAGCCATCCTGAGGAATCTTGAGTCATCCTGGAGTGTCCTGTGACAGCCTGGGATTTCCTGAGTCACTCTTGGGTGTCCTTAGTCAGGCTGGTGTGTCCTGAGTCACCCTTGGGTGTCCTGTGTCATCCTGGTGTGTATTTGTCAGCGTGAGGTGTCCTGAGTCAACCTGCCGTGTTGTGTGTTACCCTGGGATTTCCTTTGTAAGCCTGGGGTGTCCAGAGTCAGTCTAAGCTGTCCTGTGTCATCCTGGAATGTCCTGTGTCAGACTGGGTTGTCCTGAGTCACTCTGGGGTGTCCTGAGTCAGTCAGTGGTATACTGTGTCATCCAGCGGTGTCCTGAGTCAGCCTGGGGTGTCCTGAGTCAGCCTGGGGAGTCCTGAGTCATCCTGGGGATGGGGGACCGAATATCCCTGTTATGGAATATTCTGGGTTCCAGGCCCTGGCCACATAAACAGCTGTGGCTCAGAGTCACATTGTTTTGTTAACTAACACCAGGCTGTAGCTGTTTACCTGGCCTGAGGGTGATGTGCCTCTTATTTGCATCTGTTTGTGCCTAAGCATCTGAATAGGCCTCACCTGGGAGGAGGTGCTGGTGGTGTGGAGTAACCTAGGAGCAGAGAAGGTTAGGAGCAAAGCAGGAGAGCAGAGAGAGAGAACAAAGGAGAAATGGTTACCTCGTGGTACTAGCAAGATGGATAAGGGACACCAGAAAATACGGCTAATAAAAAAATAGCTCTAGTTCCAAAACATGGAACTGAGATCTCTCTAAAGATGGCAAGATGCCTGTGTTTGGTCTTTATCGTCGTTGGGTTCCAAGAGGCTTCCAGGTTCACACACTCTCACTCAGGTAGAACCTCATGGCTGTCGTGGGTTAAAACTGAGACAAGTAAAATCTCTACACTGGGGTGTCCTGTGTCAGCCTGGGGTGTCCTGTATCATCCTGGGCTGTCCCGAGTCATCCTAGGGTGTCCTGTATCAGTCTGGGTTGTCTTGTGATATCCTGGGGTGCCCATTTCTTCCTGTCATGTCCTGAGTTGTCCTGGGTGTCCTGAATCTTCCTGGGGTGTCCTGAGTCATCCTGGGGTGTCCTGAGTCATCCTGGAGTGTCCTGATTCAATCGGGGGTGTCCTGAGTCAGCCTTGGGTGTCCTGAGTCAGCCTCATGTGTCCTGTCTCAGCCAGGGGTGTCCTGAGTCATCCTGGGATTTCCTGTTTCAACGTGAGGTGTCCTGTGTCATTTTTGGGTGTCCTGTGTCATCCTTGGGTGTTCTGTGTCTACCTGAGGTGTCCAGAGTCATCCTGGGGTCTCCTGAGTCATCATGGGGAGTTCTGATTTATCTTGGGATGTCCTGAGACATTCTGAAGAATCCTGAGTCATCTTGGGGTGCCCTGTGTCATCCAAGAGGGGTCGATAGTCATCCTAGGATTTCCTGTGTCAGCCTGGGGTGTGCCGAGTAACTCTCAGGTGCCCCTAGTCAGGTTGGCCTATCCTGAAACATCCTGGAGTGTCATGGGTCATCGCGGGATGTTCTGTGTCAGCCTGGGGTGTCTGAATCATGCTGGGGTGTCCTTGCCAGTCTGGGGTGTCCTGAGCCTTCCTGGGGAGTCATCCTTGGTTATCCTGTGTCATCCTGGTGTGTATTTGTCAGCCTGAGGTGTCCTGAGTCATCCTGGGGTGCCCCAAGTCAGCATGGGGTGTCCTGAGCCATACTGGGATGTCCTGAGTCATCTGGGGGTGTCCTGTGTCATCCTGGGGTGTCCTGTGCCAATCTGGGGTGTCCTAAGTCTTCCTGGTGTGTCCTGTGTCAGCCTGGATTGTGCTGAGTCACCCTGGGGTGGCCTGTGTCAACCTGGGGTGTCCAGAGTGATCCTGGGCAATCATGTGTCATCCTGGGGTGTCCTGTGTCAGACTGGGGTGTCCTGAGTCACTCTGGGGTGTCCCTAGTCAGGCTGGGATGTCCTGTGTCAGCCTGGGGTGTCCTGTGTCATCCTGGGGTGTCCTGAGTCATGCTGGGATGTCCTGTGTTAGCCCAGTGTGTCCTGAGTCAGCTTGAGGTGTCCTGACTCAACCTTGGGAGTTGTGTGTCACCCTGAGATGTCCTTAATCAGCCTTGGGTGTCCTGAGTCATCCTGGTGTGTCCTGTGGCAGCCTAGGGTGTCCTGTGTCATCCATGGGTGTCCTGTGTCATCCTGGGGTGTCCTGTGTCATACTGGGGTGTCATGAGTAAGCCTAGTGTGTCCTGTGTTATCTTGGGTTGTACTAAGTCATTCTGTTGTATCCTGTGAGAGCCTGTTGTGTCCTCAGCCATACTGGGATGTCCTGAGTCATCCTGGGGTATCACATGACATCCTGGGGTGTCCTTGTCAGACTGGGTTGTCCTTTGTCATCCTGGGGTGTCCTGTGTCAGACTGGGTTGTCGTTTGTCATCCTGGGGTGTCCTGTGTCAGCCTGGAGTGTCCTGTGTCATCCATGGGTCTCCAGTGTCACCCTGGGGTGTCCTGAGTAATCCTGGAGTGTCCTCTGTCACCATGGGGTGTCCAGTGTCAGCCTGTATTGTCATGAGTCATCCGGGGTATCATGTGTCCTCCTAGTATATCCTGTGACCGCCCTGGGTGTCCAGGGTCAGCCTGGTGTGTCCTGTAACAGTCTGGGGTGTCTTGTGATATCCTGGGGTATCCATTTCATCCTGTGGTGTCCTGTGTCATCCTGTGGATTCCTGAGTTGTCCCTGGAAGTCCTGAGTCAGCCTAGGGTGTCCTGAGTCAGCCTGGGGTGTCCTGTTTCATCCGGTTGTGTCCTGTGTCACCCTGGGGGGTTCTGAGTCTGTCTGGGGAATCCTGTGTCATCCTGGGTTGTCCTTTGTCAGCCTTGGGTGTCTTTTGTCAGCCTGGGTGGTCCTGAGTCAGCCTGGAGTGTCCTGAGTCATCCTGGAGTATCTTGTGTCATCCTGCGGTGTCCTGAGTCATCCTGGAGAGTCCTGTTTCATCCTGTGGTGTCCTCTGTCTGCCTTGGGTGTACTGAGCTATCCAGGAGTAGCCAGAGTCAGCGTGGGGTGTCCTGTGTCTTCCTGGGTTGTCCTTTGTCATCCTGGGTTGTCCGTTGTCAGCCTTCAGTGTCTTTTGTCAGCCTGGGATGTCCTGTGTCATCCCCACGTGTCCATGTCATCCTGCAGTGTCCTGTGTCATCCTGGGTTGTCCTTTGTCAGCCTTGGGTGTCTTTTGTCAGCCTGGGTGGTCCTGAGTCAGCCTGGAGTGTCCTGTGTCATCCATGGGTCTCCAGTGTCACCCTGGGGTGTCCTGTTTCATCCTGTTGTGTCCTGTGTCATCCTGGGTTTTCCTTTGTCAGCCTGGGGTGTTCTGGGTCGGCCTGGGGTGTCCTGTGTCATCCTGGGGTTTCCTGAGTCATCCTGTTTTGTCTTCTGTCACCCTGGGGTATCCTATGTCAGACTGGGGTGTCACGAGTCACCCTGTGTTTTCCAGAATCAGACTGGTGTATTGAGTCATCCTGGCGTATCCTGAGTCAGCCTGGGCTGTCCTGAGTCACCCTTGGGTGCCTTGTGTCATCCTGGGGTATATTTGTCAGCCTGAAGTGTCCTGGGTCAGCGTGACGTGTTGTGTGTCACCCTGGGATTTCCTGTGTCAGCCTAGGGTGTCCTGAGTCATCCTGGGGTATCCTGACTCAGCCTCGGGTATTCTGTGTCCCCCGGTGTGTCTTGTGTCATCCCTGGGTGTCCTGTGTCATCCTTGAGTGTCCTGAGTCATCCTGGGGTGTCCTGAGTCATCCTGGGGTATCACGTGACATCCTGGGGTGTCCTGTGTCAGCCTGGGTTGTCCTTTATCATCCTTGGGTTGTCCTGAGTCAGACTGGTGTTTCCTGTGTCATCCTGCAGTGTCCTGAGTCATCGTGTGGTGTCCTGAGTCAGCCTGGGTTTTCCTGAGTCAGACTGGAGTGTCCTGTGTCAGCCTGGGGTGTCCTCTGTCTGCCTTGGGTGTACTGAGCTATCCAGGAGTAGCCAGAGTCAGCGTGGGGTGTCCTGTGTCTTCCTGGGTTGTCCTTTGTCATCCTGGGTTGTCCATTGTCAGCCTTCAGTGTCTTTTGTCAGCCTGGGATGTCCTGTGTCATCCTCGCATGTCCATGTCATCCTGCAGTGTCCTGTGTCATCCTGGGTTGTCCTTTGTCAGCCTTGGGTGTCTTTTGTCAGCCTGGGTGGTCCTGAGTCAGCCTGGAGTGTCCTGTGTCATCCATGGGTCTCCAGTGTCACCCTGGGGTGTCCTGAGTAATCCTGGAGTGTCCTCTGTCGCCATGGGGTGTCCAGTGTCAGCCTGTATTGTCGTGAGTCATCCGGGGTATCATGTGTCATCCTAGTGTATCCTGTGACAGCCTTGAGTGTCCTGTGTCAGCCTGGTGTGTCCTGTAACAGTCTGGGGTGTCTTGTGATATCCTGGGGTATCCATTTCATCCTGTGGTGTCCTGTGTCATCCTGTGGATTCCTGAGTTGACCCTGGGAGTCCTGAGTCAGCCTGGGGTGTCCTAAGTAATCCTGGGGTGTCCTGTGTCATCCTGGGGTTTCCTGAGTCATCATGTTTTGTCTTCTGTCACCCTAGGGTATCTTATGTCAGACTGGGGTGTCGTGAGTCATGCTGGGCTTTCTGGAGTCAGACTGGTGTATTGACTCATTTCTTGGTGTCCTGTATCATCCTGGGGTGTCCTGAGCCACACTGTGTTGTCCTGAGTTAGTCTAGGCTGTTCTGTGTCATCCTGGGGGGTCCTGAGTCAGCCTGGGATATCCTGTGTCATACTGGGGTGTCCTGTGACAGCCTGGGATGTCCTGTGTCTGCCTGGGTTGTCCTGAGCCATACTGGGATGTCCTGTGTCACGCTCGGATGTCCTGAGTCATCAGTGGGTTTCCTGTGTCATGCTGGGGTGTTCTGTGTCAGCCTGGGGTGACCTGAGTCATCTTGTGATGTCCTGAGAAATCCTGGCGTACCATTTGTCATTCTGGAGTGTCCTGTGTCAGACTGGGGTGTGTTGAGTAACTCTGGGGTATCGCTAGTCTGGCTGGCGTGTCCTGAGACATCCTGGAGTGTCATGTGTCATCCCGGGGTGTTCTGTTTCAGCCTGGGAGTGTCTGAATCTGGCTGGGGTGTCCTGTGCCAGTCTGGGGTGTCCTGAGCCATCCTGAGGAATCTTGAGTCACCCTGGTGTGTCCTGTGTCATCCTAGGGTGTATTTGCAGCATGAGGGGTCCTGAGTCAGCCTGCCGTGTTGTGTGTCAACCTGGGATTTCCTGTGTAAGACTGGGGTGTCCTGAGTCATCCTGGGGTATATTGTGTCATCCTGGGGTGTCCTGAGCCAGCCTGGGCTGTCCTTTGTCAGCAGAGGGACTCCTGTGTCATCCTTGGGTGTCCTGAGTCTGCCTGGGTTTTCCTTATCCAGCCTGTTGTGTCCTGTGTCATTCTGGGGTTTCCTGTGTCATCCTGGGGTGTCCTGAGTCATCCTGGGGTGTCCTGAGTCAGCCTGGGGATTCCTGATTCACTCTGGGGTGTCCAGAGTCAGCCTGGGGTGTCCAGAGTCACCCTGGGGTGTCCTGAGTCAGCCTTGTGTGTCCTGTCTCACGTTGGGTTGTCCTGTGACATTGTGGGGAGTCCTGTGTCACCCTTGGGTGTTCTGAATCAGCCTGGGTTGTCCTGTGTCATCCTTTGGTTTCCTGAGTCATCCTGGGTTGTCCTGTGTCAGCTGTGGTGGCCTTTGTCATCCTGGGGTGTCCTGTGTCAGACTGGGTTGTACTGAGTCACTCTGGGGTGTCCTGAGTCATCCTATGGTCTCCTGATTCATCCTGGGATGTCCTGTGTAAGACTGGGTGTGCTGTATCGTCCTCATTGTCCTGTGAGAGCCTGGGTTGTCCTAAGTCATCCTGGAGTGTCCTGAGTCATCTTGGGGTGTCCTGAGGAACCCTGAGGTGTCCAGAGTCATCCTGTTGTGTCCGGCGTCAGCCTGGGGTGTCCTCTGTCAGCCTTGAGTGTCCTGTGTCAGCCTGGGCTGTCCTTAGTCAGTGTAGGGTGTCCTGAGTCATCCTGGGGAGTCCTGTGTCATCCTGGGATATTTTGTTCTATCTTGGGGTGCCTTAGTCATTCTGGGATGTCCTTTGTCATCCTCGGGTGTCCTGTGTCACCCTGGAGTATCCTGTGTCAGCCTGGGGTGTTTTCTGTATGCCTTAGGTGTCCTATGTGTCAGTCTGGCGTATCCTTAGTCACCATGCGGTGTCCTGAGTCATCCTGGGGAGTCCTGTGTCATCCTGGGGTGTCCTGTGTCAGCCTGGGATGTCCTGTGTCATGCTGGGGTGTCTTGAGCCCTCTTGGGTTGTTCTGATTCATCCAAAGTGTGTCCTGTGTCTGCCTGGGTTGTTTGATACATCCTGGGATGTCCTTTGTCATCCTGGGGTGTCCTGTGTCCGACTGGGGTGTACTGATACACCCTGGGGTGTCCTGAGTCAGCCAGGGGTGTCCTTTGTCTTCCTGGGGTGTCCTGTGTCAGCCTATAGTGTCCTGTGTCAGCCTGGGGTGTCCTCTGTCAGCCTGGGGTGTCCTGTGTCATCCTGGGTTGTCCTGAGTCATCCGGGGTGTCCTGAGTCACCCGGGGTGTCCTGTGTCATCCTTGGGTGTCCTGTGTTATCCTGGATTTTCCTGTGTCAGTCTGGAGTTTCCTGTGTCAGCCTCATGTGTCCTGAGTCAGCCTGGATGTCCTGAGCCATGCTAGGGTGTCTGTAGTCATCCTGGGGTGTCCTGAGTAGCCTGGGGTTTTCTGAGTCAGCCTGGAGTGTTCTGTGTCATCCTGGGGTGTCCTGTGTCAGCCTGGATTTTCCTCAGCCATCCTGGGATGTCCTGAGACATCTTGGGATATCACGTGACATCCTGGGGTGTCCTGTGTCACCCTGGAGTGTCCTGGCTCATCCTGGGTTGTTTTATGTCATCCTGGGGTGTCCTGAGCCCTCCTGGGGAGTCCTGATTCATCCTGGGGTATCCTGCGTAAGACTGGGTGTCCTGTGTCATCATCGGGTTTCCTGTGTCAGCCTGGGTTATCCTGAGTCATCCTGGCGTGTCCTGAGTCATCCTGGAGTATATAGTGTCATCCTGGGGTGTCCTGTGTCAGCATGGGGTGTCCTGAGTCACTCTGGGGTGTCCTAAGTCAGCCTTGCTTCTCCTTTGTCATCCTTGGGTCTCCTGACTGCCTGGGGAATCCTGAGACATCCTGGCGTGTCCTGTGTCAACCTGGAGTGTCCTGGTTCATCCTGGTTGTCCTATGTCATCCTGGGGTGTCCTGAGCCCTCCTGGGGTGTCCTGAGTAACCCTGGGGTGTCCAGAGTCATCCTGTTGTGTCCAGTGTCAGCCTGGGGTGTCCTCTGTCCACCTTAGGTGTCCTGTGTCAGCCTGGGGTATCCTTTGTCAGCAGGGGGACTCCTGTGTCATCCTGGGGTGTCCTGTGTCAGCCTGGGATGTCTGAATCAGGCTGGGGTGCCCTGAGCCATCCTGGGCTATCCTGACTCATCCTGGGCTGTCCTGTACCAGCCTCGGGTGTCCCGTGTCATCCTGAGTTGTCCTGAGTCATCTGGGATGTCCTGTGTCAGCCTGGGGTGTCCTCTGCCTACCTTGGGTGTCCTGAGTCATCCTATATATCCAGAGTCATCTGGGGAGTCCTGTGTCATCCTCGATCGTCCTGATTCAGACTGGTGTGTCCTGAGTCAGCCTCATGTGTTCTGTGTCATCCTGCAGTGTTCTGAGTCATCTTGGGGTGTCCTGAGTCAACCTGGGATGTCCAGAGTCATCTTGCGGTGTCCTATATCTGGCTGCGGGGTTCTGTGTCAGTCCGGGGTGTCCTGTGACAGCCTTGGGTATCCTGTGTCATCCTGGGTTGTCCTGTGTCATCCTGAGTTGTCCTGGGTAAGCCTGGGTTGTCCTGGGTAAGCCTGGAGTGTCCTGAGGCATCCGGGGGTATCATATGTCATCCTGAGTTGTCCTGAGTCACCCTGGTGTGTCCTGTGTCAGTGTAGGATGACTTGTGTCAGCCTGGGGTGTCTGAATCAGCCTGGGGTGTCCTGAGTCACCCTGGGGTGTCCTGTGTCAGGCTGGGGTGTCCTGTATCAGCCTGGGGTGTCCTGTGCCACCCTGGGGTATGCTATGACAGCCTTGGGTATCCTGAGCCATCCTAAGATTTCCTGAGCCATTCTGGGAAATCCTGAGTCATCCTGGGGGTCTCCTGAGTTACCCTGGGAATACCTGTGTAAGACTGGGTGTCCTGTGTCATCCTCAGGTGTCCTAAATCAGCATGGGATGTCCTTAGTCATCCTGGGGTGTCCTGAGTCATCCTGGGGTGTCCTGAGTCATCTTGTGGTGTCCTGAGTAACCCTGGGGTGTCCAGAGTTATCTTGTTGTGTCCGGTGTCAGCCTGGGGTGTCCTCTGTCAGCCTTGAGTGTCCTGTGTCAGCCTGGGCTGTCCTTAGTCAGCGTAGGGTGTCCTGAGTCATCCTGGGGAGTCCTGTGTCATCCTGGGATGTTTTGTTCTATCTTGGGGGCCTTAGCCATTCTTGGATGTCCTTTGTCATCCTCGGGTGTTCTGTGTCACCCTGGAGTATCCTGTGTCAGCCTGGGGTGTCCTCTGTCCACCTTAGGTGTCCTGTGTCAGCCTGGGGTATCCTTTGTCAGCAGGGGGACTCCTGTGTAAGCCTGGGATGTCTGAATCAGGCTGGGGTTCCCAAGCCATCCTGGGCTATCCTGAGTCATCCTAGACTGTCCTGTACCAGCCACGGGTGTCCTGTGTCACCCTGGGATGCCCTGTGTCAGCCTGGGATGTCTGAAGCACTCTGGGGTGTCCTGTGTCAGCCTGGGGTGTCCTAAGTCATCCTGAGGAGTCCTTTGGCAGCCAGGGTTGTCCTGTGTCAGTCTCATGTGTCCTGAGTCATCCTGGGTGTCCTGAGTCATCTTGGGGTGTCCTGCATCAGCCTGGTTTGTCCTGAGAAAACCTAGCATTTCCTGATTCAGCCTTGGGTGTCCTGTGTCATCCTGAGATGTCCTTAATCACCCTGGGGTGTTTGTGTCATGCTGCGGTGTCCTAAGTCAGGCTGGCGTGTCCTGTCTCCTCCTGGAGTGTCATGTTTCATCCTGGGGTACACTCTGTCAGCCTGAGATGTCCTGAGTCATCTTGTGGTGTCCTATATCTGGCTGCGGGGTTCTGTGTCAGCCTGGCATGACCAGAGTCATATTGTTATGTCCATAGAAATCCTGGGGTACCATGTGTCATTCTGGAGTGTCCTGTGTCAGACTGGGGTGTGTTGAGTAACTCTGTGGTGTCCCTAGTCTGGCTGGCGTGTCCTGAGTCATCCTGGAGTGTCATGTGTAATCCTCGGGTGTCCTGAATCAGCCTCATGTGTCCTGTGTCATCCTGGGATGTCCTAAGTCAGAATGGGGTGTCCTGAGTCATCCTGGGGTGTCGTGAGTAAGCCTGGGGTGTCCTGATCCGGCCTGGGGTGTTCTAAGTCAGCCTGAGATGTCCTGAGTCAGCCTGGGGTATCCTGTGTCAGTCTGGGTTGTCCTCTTCACCCTTCGGTATCCTGTGTCATCCTGGGGTATCCTGAGTCAGTGTGGGGTGTCCTTGTCATCCTCGGGTGTCCTGAGTCAGCCTCATGCGTCCTGTGTCATCCTTGGGTGTCCTTTGTCATCCTCGGGTGTTCTGTCTCAGCCTGGGATGTCCTGTGTCAGCCTGGGGTGTCCTGAGTCATCCTGGGGAGTCCTGTGTCATCCTGGGGTGTCCTGTGTCAGTCTGGGATGTCCAGTGTCTGCATGGGTTGTTTGATACATCCTGGGATGTCCTTTGTCATCCTGTGGTTTCCTGTGTCCGACTAGGGCATACTCAGTCACTCTGGGGTGTCCTGAGTAAGCCAGGGGTGTCCTTAGTCTTCCTGGGGTGTCCTGTGTCAGCCTGGGGTGTCCTGTGTCAGCCTGTGGTGTCTGAAGCAGTCTGGGGTGTCCTGTGTCAGCTTGGGGTGTCTGAAGCAGTCTGGGGAGTCCTGTGTCATCCTGGGGTGTCCTGTGTCATCCTTGGGTGTCCTGTGTCATCCTGGGGTGTCCTGAATCAGCCTGCTGTGTCCTGTGTATGCTTGGGATGCCCTGTGTCATCCTGGGGTGTCCTATGTCAGCCAGGGATGTGCTGTCTCAGCCAGGGGTGTTCTGAATCACTCAGGGTGCCCTGAGTCTGCCTGGGGAATCCAAAGTGATCCTGGGGTGTCCAGACTCATCCTGGGTGTCCTGAGTCAGACTGGGGAGTCCTGAGTCAGCCTGGGGTGTCCTGAGTCAGCCTGCGGAATCCTGAGACATCCTGGCATGTTCTGTGTCACCCTGGAGTGTCCTAGTTCATCCTTGGTTGTCCTATGTTATCCTGGGGTGTCCTGAGCCCTCCTGGGTTGTCCTGAGTCAGCCTGGGATGTCCTGTCACAGACTGGGGTGTCCTGAGTCATCCTTGTGTCTCTTGAGTCATCCTGGGGTCTCCTGAGTCATACTGGGATTTCCTGCGTAAGACTGGGTGTCCTGTGCCATCCTCGGTTTTCCTGTGTCTTCCTCCAGTGTCCAGTGCCATCCTGGGGTGTCCTGAGTCACCCTGCGGTGTCGTGGGTCATCCTCAGGTGACCTGAGTCAGCCTCAAGTGTCCTGGGTCATCCTGGGGTGTTCTGAGTCAGGCTTGTGGGTCCTTTCTCCTGCTGGAGTGTCCTGCATCATCCTGGGGTACACTGTGTCAGCCTGGGGTGTCCTGAGTCATCCTGGGTTGTCCTGAGTCAGCCTCGGGTGTCCTGTGTCAGCCTGGGTTATCCTGAGTCATCCTGGGGTGTCCTGAGTCATCCTGGAGTATATTGTGTCATCCTGGGGTGTCCTGTGTCAGCGTGGGGTGTCCTGAGTCACTCTGGGATGTCCTGAGTCAGCCTGGTGTGTCCTGTGTCATCCATGGGTCTCCAGTGTCACCCTGGGGTGTCCTGAGTAATCCTGGAGTGTCCTCTGTCACCATGGGGTGTCCAGTGTCAGCCTGTATTGTCATGAGTCATCCGGGGTATCATGTGTCCTCCTAGTGTATCCTGTGACAGCCCTGGGTGTCCCGGGTCAGCCTGGTGTGTCCTGTAACAGTCTGGGGTGTCTTGTGATATCCTGGGGTATGCATTTCATCCTGTGGTGTCCTGTGTCATCCTGTGGATTCCTGAGTTGTCCCTGGGAGTCCTGAGTCAGCCTAGGGTGTCCTGAGTCAGCCTGTGGTGTCTGAAGCAGTCTGGGGTGTCCTGTGTCAGCTTGGGGTGTCTGAAGCAGTCTGGGGAGTCCTGTGTCATTCTGGGGTGTCCTGTGTCAGCCTGGGTTGTCTGAATCATGCTGGGGTGTCCTGAGCCACCCTGGTCTCTTCTGTGACAGCCTCAGGTGTCCTGTGTCATCCTGGGGAATCCTGAGTCATCCTGGGGTTTCTTGAGACATCCTAGGGTGTCCTGAGTCATCTTGGGGTGTCCTATATCTGGCTGCGGTGTCCTGAGTCATTCTGGGGTGTCCTGCATCAGCCTGGTTTGTCTTGAGAAAACCTAGCATTTCCTGATTCAGCCTGGGGTGTCCTGTGTCAACGTGGAGTGTCCTGAGTCACTCTGGGTTGTCCTGAGTCAGCCTGGGGTGCCTAATTCATCCTGGGTTGTCCTGAGTCTTCCTGTGGTATCCTGAGTCAGCCTGGGCTCTCCTGAGTCACTCTTGGGTGTCCTGTGTCATCTTGGGTTGTCCTGTGTCGTTCTGGTGTGTATTTGTCAGCCTGAGGTGTCCTGAGTCAGCCTGTCGTATTGTGTGTCACCCTGGGATTTGCTGTGTCAGCCTGGGGTGTCCTGAGTCATCCATGGGTGTCCTGTGTCATCCTTGGGTGTCCTGTATCATCCTGGGATGTCCTTAGTCAGCCTGTGGTGTCCTGAGTCAGCCTGGAATGTCGTGAGACCTCCAAGGGTGTCCTGAGTCATCGTGGGTTGTACTGAGTAGGACGGGGGTGTCCTGAGTCAGCCAGGGGTGTCCTGAGTCATCTAAGATGTCCTGTGACAGCCTGGGGTGTAATGAGTAAGCCTAGTGTGTCCTGTGACATCCTGGGGTGTCCTGAGCCATCCTGAGGAATCTTGATTCATCCTGGGTTGTCCTAAGACAGCCTGGGATTTCCTGAGTCACTCTTGGGTGTCCTTAGTCAGGCTGGGATGTCCTGAGTCAGCCTGGGGTGTCCTGAGTCATCCTGGGGTGTCCTGTGTCATCCTGGTGTGTCCTGTGTCATCCTGGTGTATATTTGTCAGCCTGAGGTGTCCTGAGTCAACCTGCCGTGTTGTGTGTCACCCTGGGATTTCCTTTGTCAGCCTGGGATGTCCTGTGTCAGACTGGGTTGTCCTGAGTCACTCTGGGGTGTCCTGAGTCAGTCAGTGGTATACTGTGTCATCCAGCGGTGTCCTGAGTCAGCCTGGGGTGTCCTGATTCAGCCTCGGGTGTCCTGTGTCATCCTGGGGATGGGGGACCGAATATCCCTGTTATGGAATATTGTGTTCCAGGCCCTGGCCACATAAACAGCTGTGGCTCAGAGTCACCATTGTATTGTTAACTAACACCAGGCTGTAGCTGTTTACCTGGCCTGAGGGTGATGTGCCTCTTATTTGCATCTGTTTGTGCCTCAGCATCTGAATAGGCCTCACCTGGGCAGAGGTGCTGGTGGTGTGGAGTAACCTAGGAGCAGAGAAGGTTAGGAGCAAAGCAGGAGAGGGGAGAGAGAGAACAAAGGAGAGAACATGGTACTAGCAAGATGGATAAGGGACACCAGAATATATGGCTAATAAAAAAATAGCTCTAGTTCGAAAACATGGAACTGAGAGCTCTCTAAAGATGACAAGACGCCTGTGTTTGGTCTTTATCGTTGTTGGGTTCCAAGAAGCTTCCAGGGATGTCCTTGCCAGTCTGGGGTGTCCTAGCCATCCTGAGGAATCTTGAGTCATCCTGGGGATTCCTGAGTCATCCTCGGGTTTTCTGTGACATTCTGGGTTGTCCTGTGTCATCCTGGTGTGTATTTGTCAGCCTGGGGTGTCCTGAGTCATCCTGGGGTGTCCTGAGTCATCTGGGGTATCCTGAGACATCCTGGGGTGTCCTGAGTCATCCTGTGCTGTCCTGAGTCATCCAGGGGTGTCTTGTGTCAGCCTGTGGTGTCCAAAGTCAGCCTGGGTTTCCAGAGTCATCCTGGGTTGTCCTGTGTCATCCTTGGGTGTCCTGAGTCATCCTGGGGTGTCCTGTGTCAGCCTGGGGTGTCCTGAATCACTCGGGATGTCCTAAGTCTTCCTGGGGTGTCCAGAGTAATACTGGGGTTTCCTGAGTCATCCTGGGGTCTCCTGAGTCATCCTGGGGTGTCCTGTGTCAGCCTGGTGTGTCCTGAGTCAGCGTGGGATGTCCTGTGTCATCCTGGGGTTCTGAAAGACTCAGTGTTCTGTGTCATCCCCTGATGTCCTGTGACAGCCTTTGTTCTCCTGAGTCATCCTGGGGTGTCCTAAGTCATCTTGGGGTGTCCTGAGTCAGTCTAGGGTGTCCTGTGTCATCCTGGGGTGTCCTGTGTCATCCTCGGGTCTCCTGAGTCAGCCTGGAGAGTCCTCTATCAGACTGGGATGTCCTGAGTCTTCCTGTGGTTTCCTGTGTCAGCCTGGGGTGTCCTGAGTCTTCCTGAGTTCTCCTGAGTCATCCTGGTATGTCCTTTGTAAGACTGGGTGTCCTGTGTCATCCTCAGGGGTCCTGTGTCAGCCTGGGGTATCCTGAGTCATCCTATGGTTTCCTGACTCATCCAGGTTTGTCCTGTGTCGGCCTGTGGTGCCCAGAGTGATCGTGGGGTGTCCTGAGTCATCCTGGGTGTCCTGTATAAACCTAGGGTGTCCTGAGTCAGCCTGAGGTTTCCTGATTCAGTCGGGGGTGTCCTGAGTCACCCTGGGGTGTTCTGAGTCATCGTGGGGTGTCCTGAGTCAACCTGGGATGTCCTGCGTCATCGGTGGTGTCCTGAGTCAACCTGGGATGTCCAGAGTCATCCTTTTGTGTTCTGTGTCATCCTTGGGTTTCCTGAGTCATCCATGTGTGTCCTGTGTCAGCCTGGGGTCTCCTGAGTCAGCCTGGAGAGTCCTGTATCAGCCTGGGATGTCCTGAGTCATCCTTGGGTGTCCTAATTCATCCTGGGATGTCCTGAGTCTTCCTGTGGTATCCTGAGTCAGCCTGAGCTCTCCTGAGTCACCCTTGGGTGTCCTGTGTCATCTTGGGCTGTCCTGTGTCATTCTGGTGTGTATTTGTCAGCCTGAGGTGTCCTGAGTCAGCCTGTGATATTGTGTGTCACCCTGGGATTTCCTGTGTCAGCCTGGGGAGTCCTGAGTCATCCTTGGATGTCCTGCATAAGACTGGGTGTCCTGAGTCATCCGGGGGTATCCTTTGTCTGCCAGCGTGTCCTGAGTCAGCCATGGGTGTCCTCTGTCATCCTCCAGTGTCCTGTGTCTGCCGGGGTGTCCTGAGTCATCCTGGTGTGTCCTGTGACAGTCTGGGGTGTCTTATGTTAATCTGGGGTATCCATATCATCCTAGAGTATCCTTTGTCATGCTAGGGTTTCCTGAGTCATCCCTGGGTGTCCTGTGTCAGCCTGGATTGTGCTGAGTCACCCTGGGGTGTCCAGAGTCATCCTGTTGTGTCCTGTGTCATCCTTGGAGGTTCTCAGTCAGCCTGGGATTTCCTGTGTCATCCTGTGGTGTCCTGTATCATCTAGGGGTGTCCTGAGTCAGCCTGGGGTATCCTGTGTCATCAAGGGGTGTCCTGAGTCATCCTGGTGTGTACTGTGGAAGTCTAGGGTGTCCTGTGTCATCCTTGGGTGTCCTGTGTCATCCTTGGGTGTCCTGTGCCATCCTGGGGTGTCCTTAGTCAGCCTGTGGTGTCCTGAGTCAGCCTGGAATGTTGTGAGACCACCTAGGGTGTCCTGAGTCTCATGGGTTGTCCTGAGTAGGCCTGGGGTGTCCTGAGTCAGCCAGGGGTGTCCTGAGTCATCTAAGATGTCCTGTGTCATTCTGGGGTGTCCTGTGTCAGCTGGGTTTTCCAGAGTCATCCTGGGTGTCCTGTGACATCCTGGGGTGTCCTGATCAGCCTAAGATATCCTGTGTCATACCAGGGTGCCATGAGTAAGCCTAGTGTGTCCTGTGTCATCCTGGGTTGTCCTGAGTCATCCTGTTGTGTCCTGTGAGAGCCTGTTGTGTCCTCAGCCCTCCTGGGATGTCCTGAGTCATCCTGGGGTATCACGTGACATCCTGGGGTGTTCTGTTTCACCCTGGAGTGTCCTGGTTCATCCTGGATGTCCTATGTCATCCTGGGATGTCCTGTGTCATCGTGGGTTGTACTGAGTAGGGTTGGGGTGTCCTGAGTCAGCCAGGCGTGTCTTGAGTCACCTAAGATGTCCTGTGTCAGCTGGGTTTTCCAGAGTCATCCTGGGTGTCCTGTGATGTCCTGGGTTGTCCTGAGTCATCCTGCTGTGTCTGTGAGAGCCTGTTGCATCCTCAACCATCCTGGGATGTCCTGACTCATCCTGGGATATCACATCCTGGGGTTTCCTGTGTCAGACTGGGTTGTCCTTTGTCAACCCAGCGTGGGATGTCCTGTGTCATCCTGGGGTGTCCTCTGAAAGACGCAGTGTTCTG
Organism: Cricetulus griseus; assembly: GCF_003668045.3. Taxonomy (NCBI): domain Eukaryota; kingdom Metazoa; phylum Chordata; class Mammalia; order Rodentia; family Cricetidae; genus Cricetulus; species Cricetulus griseus. The sequence goes on along the minus strand of NW_023276919.1, from coordinate 9,673,690 downwards.
TGTCATCGCCTGATGTCCTGTGTTCTCCTGAGTCATCCTGGGGTGTCCTAAGTCATCTTGGGGTGTCCTGAGTCAGTCTGGGGTGTCCTGATCCAGCCTGGGGTGTCCTGTGTCATCCTGGGTTGTCCTGAGACTTCCTGTGGTATCCTAAGTCAGCCTGGGCTCTCCTGAGTCACCCTTGGGTGTCCTGTGTCATCTTGGGCTGTCCTGTGTCATTCTGGTGTGTATTTGTCAGCCTGAGGTGTCCTGAGTCAGCCTGTCGTGTTGTGTGTCACCCTGGGATTTCCTGTGTCAGCCTGGGGTGTCCTGAGTCATCGTGGGGAGTCCTGAGTCAGCCTGGGTTGTCCTCTGTCTGCCTTGGGTGTCCTGAGTCATCCTGGAGTATCCAGAGTCAGCGTGGGGTGTCCACAGTCATCCTGGGGAGTCCTGTGTCATCCTCGGGTGTCCTCAGTCAGACTGGTGTGTCCTGTGTCATCCTGGGGTGTCTTGTGTCATCCTGCAGTGTCCTGAGTCATCTTGGGGTGTCCTGAGTCAGACTGGGATGTCCAGAGTCATCCTTTTGTGTCCTGTGTCATCCTGGGGTGTCGTCTGTCTGCCTTGGGTGTCCTGAGTCATCCTCGAGTATCCAGAGTCAGCGCGGGGTATCCACAGTCATCCTGGGGAGTCCTGTGTCATCCTGGGGTGTCCTGTGTCAGCCTGGGTGTCCTGACTCAGCCTGGGTTGTGCTGTGTCATCCAGGGGTGTTCTGAGTCATCCTGGGGTCTCCTGATTCATCCTGTGATGTCCTGTGTAAGACTCAGGTGTCCTCAGTCACCCTGGGTGTCCTGAGCGTCTTGGGGGATCCTGAGTAACCCTGGGGTGTCCACAGTCATCCTTTTGTGTCCTGGGTCGGTGTGGGGTATCCTCTGTCAGCCTTGGGAGTCCTGTGTCAGCCTGGGGTGTCCTGTGTCATCCTGGGGTGTCCTGAGTCAGCCAGGGTTGTCCTGTGTCATCCTCCAGTGTCCTGTCCCAGCATGAGGTGACCTGACTCAGTGTGGTGTATCCTCTGACAGCCTGGGGTGTCTTGTGTTATCCTCGGGTGTCGATGTCATCCTGGAGTGTCCTGTGTCATCCATGGGTCTCCAGTGTCACCCTGGGGTGTCCTGAGTAATCCTGGAGTGTCCTCTGTCGCCATGGGGTGTCCAGTGTCAGCCTGTATTGTCGTGAGTCATCCGGGGTATCATGTGTCATCCTAGTGTATCCTGTGACAGCCTTGGGTATCCTGTGTCAGCCTGGTGTGTCCTGTAACAGAGTGGGGTGTCTTGTGATATCCTGGGGTATCCATTTCATCCTGTGGTGTCCTGTGTCATCCTGTGGATTCCTGAGTGGTCCCTGGGAGTCCTGAGTCACCCTGGGGTGTCCTGAGTCATCCTGGTGTGTATTTGTCAGCATGAGGTTTCCTGAGTAAACCTGCCGTGTTGTTTGTCACCCTGGGATTCCCTGAGTCAGCCTGGGCTGTCCTGAGTCACCCTTGGGTGTCCTGAGTCATCCTGGGTATCACGTGACATCCTGGGGTGTCCTGTGTCAGACTGGGTTGTCCTTGTCATCCTGGGGTGTCCTGTGTCCGCCTGGGTTGTCCTTTATCATCCTTGGGTTGTCCTGAGTCAGACTGGTGTGTCCTGTGTCATCCTGGGGTGTCCTGAGTCATCGTGTGGTCATCCTGGGGTATTAGTCAGCCTGAGGTGTCCTAAGTCAGCCTGACGTGTTGTGTGTCACCCTGGGATTTCCTGTGTCAGCCTGGGGTATCCTGAATAAGCCTGGGGTGTCCTGAGTCATCCTGGGGTGTCCTGAATCAGCCTTGGGTATCCTGAGTCATCGAGGGGTGCCCTGAGTCAGGCTTGCGTGTCCTATCTCCTCCTGGTGTGTCCTGTGTCATCCTGGGGTATACTGTGTCATCCTTGGGTGTCCAGAGTCATCCTGTTGTGTCCTGTGACAGCCTGTTGTGTCTTGTGTCATCCCTGGGTGTCTTAGGTCATCCTGGGGTGTCCAGAATCATCTTGTTGTGTCCTCTGAAAGCCTGTTGTATCCTCAGCCATCCTGGGATGTCCTGAGTCATCCTGGGGTATCACCTGACATCCTGGATTGTCCTGAGTCAGACTGGGTTGTCCTTTGTGATCCTCAGGTTTCCTTGTCAGCCTTGGGTGTACTGTGTGCCCCTGGTGTGTCTTGTGTCATCCCTGGGTGTCCTGTGTCATCCTGGGTTGTCCTTTGTCATCCTGGGTTGTCTGTTGTCAGCCTTGGGTGTCTTTTGTCAGCCTGGGTGGTCCTGTGTCAGCCTGGAGATCCAGTATCATCCATGGGTCTCCAGTGTCACCCTGGGGTGTCCTGAGTAATCCTGGAGTGTCCTCTGTCGCCATGGGGTGTCCAGTGTCAGCCTGTATTGTCGTGAGTCATCCAGGGTATCATGTGTCATCCTAGTGTATCCTGTGACAGCCTTGAGTGTCCTGTGTCAGCCTGGTGTGTCCTGTAACAGTCTGGGGTGTCTTGTGATATCTTGGGGTATCCATTTCATCCTATGGATTCCTGAGTTGTCCCTGGGAGTCCTGAGTCAGTCTGGGGTGTGCGGAGTCATCCTGTTGTGTCCTGGATCATACTGGGGTGTCGTGAGTCATCCTGTGGATTCCTGAGTCATCCATGGGTGTCCTGAGGCATCCTGGGGTGTCCTGTGTCAGCCTGGGGTGTCCTGTTTCATCCTGTTGTGTCATGTGTCAGCCTGGGGTGTTCTGAGTCTGTCTGGGGTGTCCTGTGTCATTCTGGGGTTTCCTGAGTCATCCTGCTTTGTCTTCTGTCATCCTAGGGTATCCTATGTCAGACTGGGGTGTCGTGAGTCGCCCTGGGCTTTCCGGAGTCAGAATGGTGTATTGAGTCATCCCTTGGTGTCCTGTATCATCCTGGGGTGTTCTGAGCCACACTGTGTTGTCCTGAGTTAGTCTAGGCTGTCCTGTGTCATCCTGGGGTGTCCTGAGTCATCCTGGGTTGTCCTGGGTAAGCCTGGGGTGTCCTGAGGCATGCTGGGGTATCATGTGTCAACCTGGGGTGTCTTGAGTCATCCTGGGGTGTCCTGTGTCATCCTGGGATTTCCTAAGTCAGCCAGGGGTGTACTGAGTCATTTGGGGTGTCCTGAGTCAGCCTCGGGTGTCCTGTGTCATTCTGGGGTGTCCTGTGTCAGCCTGGGGTGTCCTGTGTCAACCAGTGCTGTTCTTTGTCAACCTGTGGTGTCCTGAGTCAGCCTGGGTTGTCCTTAGTCACCCTCAGGTGTCCTGTCTCAGCCTAGAGTATCCTTAGTCATCCTGTTTTGTCCTGAGTCATCCTGGGCTGTCCTGTGTCATTGTGTTGTGTCCTGTGTCAGGCTGGGATGTCCTGATTCAGCCTGGTGTGTCCTGTGTCATCCGCGGTGTCCTCTGTCATCGTGGGGTGTCCTGAGTCATCCTGTTGTGTCCTGTGGCAGCCATGGGTGTCCTGAGTCATCCTGGGATGTCCTGAGTCATTTGGGGGTGTAGTGACTCAGCCTGGGGTGTCCTGTGTCAGCCTGGGTTGTCTGAATCATGCTGGGGTGTGCTGAGACACCCTGGTCTCTCCTGTGACAGCCTCAGGTGTTCTGTGTCATCCTGGGGTGTCCTGCATTCAGCCTCATGTGTCCTGTGTCAGCCTGGGGCATCCTGAGTCATCCTGCGGTTTCTTGAGACATCCTGGGGTGTCCTGAGTCATCTCGGGGTGTCCTATATCTGGCTGCGGGGTCCTGAGTCATTCTGGGGTGTCCTGCATCAGCCTGGTTTGTCTTGAGAAAACCTAGCGTTTCCTGATTCAGACTGGGGTGTCCTGTGTCATCCTGAGATGTCCTTAATCACCCTGGGGTGTTTGTGTCATGCTGGGGTGTCCTAAGTCAGGCTGGTGTGTCCTGTCTCCTCCTGGAGTGTCATGTTTCATCCTGGGGTACACTGTGTCAGCCTGGGATGTCCTGAGTCATCTTGCGGTGTCCTGTGTCTTCCTGGGGTGTCCTGTGCCACCCTGGGGTATCCTAGGACAGCCTTGGGTATCCTGAGCCATCCTAAGATTTCCTGAGCCATCCTGGGGAATCCTGAGTCATCCTGGGGTGTCCTGTGTAAGGCTGGGGTGTCCTGAGACATCCTGGGGTATCATGTGTCATCCTGGGTTGTCCTGAGTCATGCTGGGGTGTCCTTTGACTTCCTGGGGTGTCCTGAGTCATCCTTGGGTATCCTGAGTCAGCCTGGGATGTCCTGAGCCATCTGGGGAATCCTGAGACATCCTGGGGTGTCATGTGTCAGCGTGGGGTGTCCTGTGCCAGGCTGGTCTCTCCTATGCCAGCCTCAGGTATCCTGTGTCATCCTGGGGTGTCCTGAGACATCTTGGGTTGTCCTGTGTCAGCCTGGTGTGACCTGAGTAAGTCTGGGGTGTCCTGACTCAGCCTGGGGTGTCCTGAGTCATCCTGGGGTGTCCTGAGACATCCTGGGGTCATTTGTGTCAGCCTAGGGTGTCCTGTGTCACCCTGGGTTGGCCTGAGTCATCCCGGAGTGTCATGTGACATCCTAGGGTGTCCTGAGTCATCCTGGGGAGTCATGAGTCAGCCTCGGGTGTCCTGAGCCAGCCTGGTGTATCTTGTGTCATCCTGGAGTGTCTTGAGTCATGATCATGTGTCCTGTGTCAGCCTGGGGTGTCCTGTGTCAGCCTGGGGCATCCTGTGACAGCCTTGGGTATCCTGAGCCATCCTAGGATTTCCTGAGCCATCCTGGGGAATCCTGAGACATCCTGGGGTGTCCTGTGTCATCCTGGGGTGTCCTGTGTAAGGCTGGGGTGTCCTGAAGCTTCCTGGGGTATCATGTGTCATCCTGGGGTGTCCTGAGTCACCCTGGTGTGTCCTGTGTCAGTGTGGGATGTCCTTAGTCAGCCTGGATTATCCTTTGTCAGCCTGGCATTTTCTGAGTCAGCCTGGTTATTCCTGAGTCATCTTGGGGTGTCCTGAGGAAGCCTGGGGTGTCCTGTGTCATCCTGGTGTGTATTTGTCAGCCTGAGGTGTCCTGAGTCATCCTGGGGTGTCCAGTGTCAGCCTGGGGTGTCCTATGTCAGCCAGGGGTGTCCTGTCTCAGCCAGTGGTGTCCTGAATCACTCGGGGTGCCCTGAGTCTGCCTGGGGAGTCCAAAGTGATCTTGGGGTGACCAGAGTGATCCCGGGTGTCCTGAGTCATCCTGGGGATGGGGGACCGAATATCCCTGTTATGGAACATTCTGGGTTCCAGGCCCTGGCCACATAAACAGCTGTGGCCCAGAGTCTCCATTGTATTGTTAACTAACACCAGGCTGTAGCTGTTTACCTGGCCTGAGGGTGATGTGCCTCTTATTTGCATCTGTTTGTGCCTAAGCATCTGACTAGGCCTCACCTGGGAGGAGGTGCTGGTGGTGTGGAGTAACCTAGGAGCAGAGAAGGTTAGGAGCAAAGCAGGGGAGGGGAGAGAGAGAACAAAGGAGAAATGGTTACCTCGTGGTACTAGCAAGATGGATAACGGACACCAGAAAATACGGCTAATAAAAACATAGCTCTAGTTCCAAAACATGGAACTGAGAGCTCTCTAAAGATGACAAGATGCCTGTGTTTGGTCTTTATCGTCGTTGGGTTCCAAGAAGCTTCCAGGTTCACACCCCCCACTCAGGTGGAACCTCATGGCTGTCGTGGGTTAAAGCTGAGACAAGTCGAGTCTCAACACCTGGGGTGTCCTGAGTCAGCCTAGGGTGTCATGTGTAAGACTGGGTGTCCTGAGTCATCCTGGGGAGTCCTGAGTCATCCTGGGATGTCCTTAATCACCCTGGGGTGTTCGTGTCATGCTGGGGTGCCTAAGTCAGGCTGGCGTGTCCTGTCTCCTCCTGGAGTGTCATGTTTCATCCTGGGGTATACTGTGTCAGCCTGCAGTGTCCTGAGTCAACCTGGGGTGTCCTATATCTGGCTGCAGTGTCCTGTGCCAGCCGGCGATGTCCTGTGACAACCTTGGGTGTCCTGAGTCATCCTGGGGAATCCTGAGTCATCCTGGGTTGTCCTGTGTCATCCTGGGGTGTCCTGAGTCACCCTGGTGTGTACTGTGTCAGTGTGGGATGTCCTGTGTCAGTCTGGGGTGTCCTGTGTCAGTCTGGGATGTCCTGTGTCAGTCTGGGGTGTCCTGTGTCAGCCTGGGGTGTCCTAAGTCATCCCGAGGAGTCCTTTGTCAGCCAGGGTTGCCCTGTGTCAGCCTCGTGTGTTCTGAGTCAGCCTGGATGTCCTGAGTCATGCTGGGGTGTCCTTTGTCAGCCTGGGGTTTCCTGTGTCACCCTGGGGTGTCCTGAGTCATCTTGGGGTGTCCAAAGTCAGCCTCGGGAGTCCTGAGTCATCCTGGGTGTCATGTGTCATGCTAGGGTATGCTGTGTCAGCCTGTGCTATCCTGTATCATCCCGGGGTGTCCTGAGTCATCCTGAATGTCCTGTGTCACCCTGAGATGTCCTGAGTCATCCTGGGGTGTCCTGTGTCATCCTGGGGTGTCCTGGGTTATCCTGGGGTCTCCTGAGTCATCCTGGGGTCTCCTGAGTCAACCGGGGGTGTCCTGGGTTATCCTGGGGTCTCCTGAGTCATCCTGGGGTCTCCTGAGTCATCCTGGGGTGTCCTGGGTTATCCTGGGGTCTCCTGAGTCATCCTGGGGTCTCCTGAGTCAACCGGGGGTATCCTTTGTCATCCTCAGGTGTGCTGAATCAGCCAGGGGAATCCTGAGACATCCTTGTGTGTCCTGAGTCATCCTGGGGTGTCCTGAGTCATCCTGGGGTCTCCTGAGTCATCCTGGGGTGTCCTGGGTTATCCTGGGGTCTCCTGAGACATCCTTGTGTGTCCTGAGTCATCCTGGGGTGTCCTGTTTCAGCCTGGGTTATGCAGAGTCATCTTGGGGTGTCCTGTGTCAGCATGGGGTGATCTGATCCATCTTTGGATGTGCTGAGTCATTCTGGGGTATCATGTGTCATTCAGGGGTGTCCTGCATCAGCCTGGGGAGTCCTGTGTCATCCTGGGGTGTCCTGTGTCAGTGTGTGGTGTCTTGTGACATCCTGGGTTGTCCTGAGTCATGCTGGTGTCTCCTGAGTCATCCTAGGATTTCCTGCGTAAGACTGGGTGTCCTGTGTCATCCTCGGTTTTCCTGTGTCTTCCCAGAGTGTCCAATGCCATCCTGGGGTGTCCTGAATCATCTTATGTTGTCCTGACTCAGCCTGGGGTGTTCTGTGTCACTCTGGGGTGTCCTGTGTCATCCTTGGTTGTCCTGAGTCAGCCTAAGATGTCCTGTGTATGCCTGGGTGTCCTGTGTCATCCTGTTGTGTCCTGTACCAGACTTGGGTGTCCTGAGTCATCCTGGGGTCTCCTGAGTCATCCTGGGATCTCCTGAGTCATGCTGGAGTGTCCTGTGTCACTCTGGAGTGTCCAAAGTCAGCCTGGGGTGTCCTGTGTCAACCTGGGGTATCCTGGTTCAGCCTGGGGTGTCCTGTGTCAACCTGGGGTATCCTGTGTCATCCTGGAGTGTTCTGTGTCAGCCAGGGATGTCCTGTGTTAGCCTCGTGTGTCCTGAATCAGCCTGGATGTCCTGAGCCATGCTGGGGTGTCTGGAGCCACCCTGGGGTGTCCTGACTCATCCTGGGTTGTCCTGAGAAAGCCTGGGGTTTTCTGAGTCAGCCTGGAGTGTCCTGTGTCATCCTGGGGTGTCCTGTGTCAGCCTGGTTGGTCCTGAGACATCCTGGGGTCTCCTGAGTCAGCCAGGAGTGTCATGTGTCTCCCTGAGATGTCCTTAATCAGCCTGGGGTATCCTGTGTCATCCTGGGGTGTCTGAACCAGCCTGGGGTGTCCTGTGTCAGCCTGCGGTGTCCTGTGCCACCCTGGGGTATGCTGTGACAGCCTTGGGTATCCTGAGCCATTCTAGGATTTCCTGAGCCATCCTGGGGAATCCTGTGTCATCCTGGGGTGTCCTGTGTCATCCTGGGGTGTCCTGTGTCATCCTTGGGGGTCCAGTGTCAGCCTGGGGTGTCCTGAGTCATTCTGTGGTTTCGTGTGTCAATGTGGGGTGTACTGAGTCATCCTAGCATGTCCTGGGAAAGCCAGGGGTGTTCTGTGTCATGCTGGGGTGTCCTGATGCTGCCTGTTGTGTCCTGTGTCAGCCTGGCCTATCCTGAGTCAGCATGGGGTGTCTTTTGTCAGCTGTGGATGTCCTGTGTCATCCTTGGATGTCTGGAGTCATCCTGGGTTCTCCTGTGTCATCCTGGGGTGTCCTTTGTCATCCTGGGATGTCCTGAGCTATCTGGGGAATCCTGAGTCATCCTGGGGTGTCATGTGTCAGCGTGGGGTGTCCTGTGCCAGCCTGGTCTGTCCTGTGCCAGCCTAAGTTGTCCTTTGTCATCCTGGGGTGTCCTGAGACATCGTGGGGTGTCCTGTGACAGCCTGGTGTGTCCTGAGTCAGCCTGGGGTGTCCTGAGACATGCTGGGGTGTCCTTAGTCAGCCAGGAGTGTCATGTGTCTCCCTAAGATGTCCTTAATCAGCCTGGGTTATCCTCTGTCATCCTGGGGTGTCCTGAGTCATTCTGGGGTGTCCCGAGTCAGCCAGGAGTGTCGTGTGTCTCGCTGAGATGTCCTTAATCAGCCTGGGGTGTCCTCTGTCATCCATGGTTGTCCTGAGTCATCTGGGGGTGTAGTGAGTCAGCCTGGGGAGTCCTGTGTCAGCGTGGGGTGTCCTGTGTCATCGTGGTGTGTCCTGAGTCACCCTGGTGTGTCCTGTGTCAGCTGTGGTGTCCTGTGTCATCCTGGAGTATCCTGGTTCATCCTGGGATGTCCTATGTCACCCTGGAGTGTCCTAAGCCCTCCTGGGGTGTCCTGATTCATCCTGGGGTATCCTGTGTAAGGCTGGTTGTCCTGTGTCATCATCGGGTGTCCTGTGTCAGCCTGGGGTGTCCTGTGTCAGCAGGGGCACTCCTGTGTCAAACTTGGGTGTCCTGAGTCTGCCTGGTTTTTCCTTATCCAGCCTGTTGTGTCCTGTGTCATCCTGGGATGCCCTAAGTCAGCCCAGGATTGTGACTGTGACTCCGCCCCTGTGACTGTGACTCCACCCCTGTGACTGTGACTCCGCCCCTGTGACTGTGACTCCGCCCCTGTGACTGTGACTCCACCCCTGTGACTGTGACTCCGCCCCTGTGACTGTGACTCCGCCCCTGTGACTGTGACTCCGCCCCTGTGACTGTGACTCCGCCCTGTGACTGTGACTCCGCCCCTGTGACTGTGACTCCGCCCCTGTGACTGTGACTCCACCCCTGTGACTGTGACTCCACCCCTGTGACTGTGACTCCGCCCTCTGTGACTGTGACTCCACCCCTGTGACTGTGACTCCACCCCTGTGACTGTGACTCCGCCCCTGTGATTGTGACTCCACCCCTGTGACTGGGACTCCGCCCCTGGGACTGTGACTCCACCCCTGGTACTGTGACTCTGCCCCTGAGACTGTGACTCCGCCCCTGTGAGTGTGACTCCACCCCTGAGACTGTGACTCCGCCCCCTGTGACTGTGACTCCGCCCCCTGTGACTGTGACTCCGCCCCCTGTGACTGACTCCGCCCCTGTGACTGTGACTCCGCCCCTGTGACTGTGACTCCGCCCCAGTAACTGTGACTCCGCCCCTGTGGGCTGTGACTCCGACCCTGTGGCTGTGACTCCGCCCCTGTGGCTGTGACTCTGCCCCCTGTGACTGTGACTCCCCCCCTGTGGCTGTGACTCCGCCCCCTGTGGCTGTGACTCCGCCCCTGTGAGTGTGACTCCGACCCTTGGCTGTGACTCCGCCCCCTGTCACCGATGATTTCGTAAACAGCTTGACGTCAAATACTACAATAATAAACAATAATGACGACAGGGGCTTGCCAGGGGGCGGGGCCCGGCGGGTGACGGGCGCCGTATTGGGCAGGGCTCCGTGAGGCAGCAGACTACACCCTGCCGTCAATCACAGACTTAGTCCCTCCCCTTCCCTTCCTGTCGTCTAATCTCGGCCGCAGCCTCATAGCTCCGCCCACCCAGGCCGCTGTACTGACAGGTCGGCTCTTCAGGGGCGGGGCTTAGGGTTGACAGACAGCAAGGGCCGCGGGGGCGGGGACAGCACTGATTGACAGCCGCGTGTGCAGAACACTGCAGGGAAAGGGCGGGGCCGTGCGTGATTGACAGCTGAGGTTAGGAGTGGACACGATTTAGGGTTGATTCGCATCTCACACAGGAGGGGGAGTGGCTCCCCTGAGTTGATTGACACGTTATGTTCCTGGGGGCGGAGCTGAGGGATGAATGACAGCCAGAGCCGCGATGGGCGGGGCCCGAGTGTTGATTGACATTGAGGCCACAGGGGCAGAGCTTAGTGTTGATTGAAAGACCAAGTACCTGGGGGCGGGTCTCAGGGTTGATCCACGTTTCAATTCCCAAGGGGCGGGGCAAACTTGTGTTGATTGCCAGGACGGGGTCCGAGTGGGCAGGGACCGCGTTGATTGACACCCAGGTGGGCGGGGCCCGAGTTGCAAACTTTGCCCTGAGTTTGGGCCTCAGCAGGGAGGGCAGGCGCCTAAGCAGGAAGGGAGGGGACTCAGCAGAGAGGGAGGGGCCTCAGCAGGGAGGGAGGGGCCTCAGCAGGGAGGGAGGGGACCTGCGG
>NW_023276919.1:9631310-9662471 GCF_003668045.3 Cricetulus griseus | reverse complement strand
TAGTTGGGGAGTAGGGTTTAGGTGAGCTAACATTCAGCAGGAGGTATGGGTGGAGAAGTATTCACCTACCTGCCATCCTGTAGACCACAGGCATCTGTTCCTTGAGGAGGTGGAGAAGGCAAGTTGGGTGAAGCTTCTACCATAACAGGCAGGTGTAGGTGAAGAGAGACTGGGTGCCTCCAGACTGTGTTTTGTAGCACCATTCCACACACCACCCTCAGGTTGTCAAGGCCAGGCCTTAAACAGGATTCACCTCAGTTCATATTTCACCCTTAAAAACACTTGCCATTGTACCCCAGATAAATTGAAAGGTACAGGAGCTCAGGAACTAATTGTGAGCATGTGGGGAGGGGAGAGGGAATTAGGAGAAAGAGAAGGGGAGCCGAGGAGGACATGAGGTACTAGGAAGATTGAGCCAGGGGAAGAACAGAGGAACCATGGCAAGAGACACCACAATAGAGGGAGTCATTACAGGTTTAAAGAGAAATCTGGCACTAGTGTAAATCCATAAGGATAACCCCAGCTGAGAATCTAAGCAACAATGAAGAGACTACCTTAAATGTCCTTCCCCTTCAATGAGATTGATGACTACCTTAAATGCCATCCTAGAACCTTCACCCAGTAGCTGATGGAAGCAGCAGCAGACACCCACAGTTAACACAGAGCTGTGATCCAGTTGCAGAGAGGGAGGAGTGATGAGCATAGGGGCCCAGAATAACCTGGAGAAACTCACAGAAACAGCTGACCTGAACAAGGGGGATCTCATGGACCCCAGAGTCCCTATATGTGGGTGTTGGCTACCACTCCTGGGTAGTCTATGGGGCCTCTGGTAGAAGATCTGTATTTATCCCTATTATAAGAATGTTTGGGAACCCATTCCACATAGAGGGATACTCAATAAGCCTAGACACATGATGGGGGCCCTAGGCCCGGTCAAAAATGACTTGACAGATTTGGATGATCCCTTATAGCAGGTCTCACACTCTTTGGGGAGTGGATGGGGGATGGGATGGGTGGTGGGTGTGGGTGGCATGGGAAGATGGGAGGGAGAGGGAACTGAGATCGATATGTCAAATAAGACTGTGTTTAATTTAAATAGCATTCATGAAATTAAATAAGAAATAGGAAAGATGGGGTCGTAAATACCTTAGTTAACAATTATTGGTGCCATATCCGTGAATTATTGGAGCTTCAGGGAAGTTTATGGACAATGTCCTGAACTAGTCACAGGCTCCCTTTGTACTGTCGTCCTCCCAACATACATCATTGACCATTTTCATCATGTATGACTTTGAAATCCGAAATGACTACCTCCACATTCTGAGTTATCTCTGTGAGCCTGGGTTTTCACCACCTACACAATAAGGCACAACTCTTCCAAAGTCCTTTGATGATTTACCACAGATTCAATGATAAGGAAAAATAATTTCTCATAGTTGAAAGACAGTGGACTTTAAGGCAGAAAGGCTGCATTTCAGGGGTACCTTCTTCAGTTACTGGAGTTATAACCAGAGCCTGTGTTCTGGATACCCTAACAAGCAAGGCTCAGCCACTCATCCTCAACAAGCCAATCAAATGAAGCAACTTATCTAGTGACATGCCCAACTATAATGCAAGTACTCTGTAGTTAAGATGGACAGATCTCTCTGGTGTCCAATGATAGCCAGGTCTATAGTGTGAGTTGTAGGTCAGACAGGGAGTCACAGAAATACCTTTCTTAAAAGGAAGAGAAAGACAAAGTTGATAAGAATTTAAAATGTATTTATTCAGTTTGACTAATTTGGAATGATAAAGAAACTATACAGTAAATAATCCATCCCTGGGATAGTAACAACCTTAGATAGAAGGCAAATATATGCAAAACTAAATATTCTAATGAAGCCAAGTAATGGATTTTTCCCCATCTCTAAAACAATCCCACATTCTCAGTTCCTGTTTTTCCTGTCCAGTGGTCAAATAAGAAGTAAATGTTTATTCAATAGAGACATTCTCACTTGGAGGACTAAAGTCTTAACCCACAGAGAGATACACAGGGAAATTAGAATTTTATGGGTCACCAGGCAAACATGGCACATGCCTTTAATCCCAGCACTCAGTAGGCAGATGCAGGTGGGTCTCTATGAATTCAAGGCCAGACTTGTCTACAGAACAAGTTCCAGGACAATCTGCAAAGCAATTCAGAGAAACCCTGTCTCAAAAGACCAAAAAAATTATGGGTCTACTGATTCATGAGTTGTGGCCAAAATATACTCAATGAAATAGACTGCTGGTCTCCACATAACTGTCATGGTCTAAAAACCTGCAATCACCTTGCAGACACACACAAAAATCAGAATTTTTTTTTATTTTTTTAAAATAAGTCTCATTGCCATGACGTTATATAGCTTCTCTGAATAATGCCCCCTTTGCAGATGAAGTACCTCATGGGAGCATAAAGAACCATGTAATTACAAATCATAATTGCTTATATACAAATCCATAACAAGTGAAGCTATGTTGTGAAATAATGGCATGGATCACATGGTGGATATTGCTGCTTGACAATGTCCCAGCATTTCAACATTGCAGACCAATCACACTTCTCCAGCACCTGCAGAGACAGGCAGATGTCTTTGAGCTCCAGGTCACACTGGCAGAATAAGTCCCAGGAGAGCCAATGCCACACAGAGAAACCCTGTATCAAAAAGGTGATGAAATCTACCTTTAGCTGCTTGGTGGCAGTACACATGTTTAACCCCAGCACTGAGGAGGCAGAGGCAGCCATATTCTTGTATTTGAGGCCAGCCAGGTCGACAGAATGAGATCCTGGGCTACATACATAAATCCTGTCTTGAAAACAACAAAACACAACACATAAAAAGAATAAGATCCACCTTTAGTACTAATCACACCAGCTGCTGGTGGTCTGTGTATATAACGGATAGTGAAGGAGGAAGCTCTCTGTCTTTGGCTGCTTAATGTTTGAATGTGACAATCAGTTGGCTGCAGTATTTCCCAGCTATGAGGTTAAGGATTGGTGGCACTGCACATTGAGTATATAATGTAATGTGCACAAAAGAAAAAAACAGCCTGTGCTTTGCACGAGGAGCAGGATGTGTTCCAGGAGAGTGGAAAAATGCCTACTAAAATACATATTATCTTTACAAGGCCACTGTCTTCTAGGCTGGAAGGGCAGTGCTGGAAGGACTGTGCTGTCTGGGTCATTTGAACTCTGATCACCTGGTAGGGAATCTACTAATATTCTAGGCCAAGCTGGGTGGTCCTAGCCACTGAGGGAGAATCTGTAGCCCTGGCAATGGAAGATATGATGCTTGCAATATCACTGTCCAGTGTGCACACACAGGTACTGCTTGGAGTGCAGTGGGAACACTGATTGGGAAACTGACAGTCTCGTGAATAGAATTCCTGAATATTGCATTCCAATTTCAGGTTTGTATTGTAAATATTGAAAATAGTTAAGAAAATAGTATAAAGACAGTGAAATCGAATGTATTTCCTCAATACATGATTAGAATGTTATTAAGTTTCTAGTACACCAGCTACAATAGTATGATTCAGTAAAGAGGAGTTCCAGGGGACAAAAGAAGATTCTGTTCTTTAGAGATTTCTCAGATATTCATGGTGTTGGGCAGGAAATTTAGGCAGCATCCACATCTTGGTCCCTAATCCATGTGGCAGGAAGCAGATATTAATTTATTCTTCCATGTTGTTTTGACATTGGGCATCAATGGGCTGGGTTTACGTGAGACCACAAGAGGCACAAAGTGCTGCAGAGCCATAGCAAGAAATCTCCTTTATAGAGAAATCTCTTGTACATGGGGCTTCTGACTTTAGAAGAAATATCAGTAGCTGGAGGGTCAGAAAAAACAGTTTAAGGTTCACTTTGAGTTAATTTCATTCGAGTTTTGAAGTCTGCATTTATTTAATCTCTGTATTTATAGGTAGTTGGATAACATTTTTCAAGATCACACTTTTCCTGGCTAAGTATCTTTTCTTCTTTTAATTAATAGTTGACTATAATTTCTGGCCTCTGTTCTTGGTTTTTTCTCTCCATCTTTATTTTTTTTACAAATATTGTATATATTTTGAATGTTGTAGCATTGTGGTAAGTACAAATGTAATATTATATCTTTCTGTGTACTACCTTTTCATAATCACATTGAAAATTCTGGTATTTCCACTGTGAATGTAGATTATTTAATTTAATTTTTCCGGTTAGTTTGTAATCAGCATTTTGTTATAAATTGTTGAGCATTGTCATTGGCTTGTATCGATTTTTGCTGTAAATTTTCCATATTTATGATGAATCCTATAACATGATCACACATGTACTTTTTTCATTTAAGTTTATTTATTAATCTGTGAAAGGATCATCAAACATATTTCAGATCTTGGTAGGTTGCTCAGCACATCTTTTTGCAATGATCTGAGTTCAGAAACCAACACTCAAGCAGCTAAATATTATCTACATTCCATATGCTCTATACATAAGAAAGTGTTCTCTCTCATGCACAAACATATGCAAAATATAGCAATAAACTTGGTAAATTGGTAAATCCTTATACTATCAATTCTATTACCATCAATACTACTCTTCTCCAGCACAGTTTAGCTATGGCACACTACACTGGAGGTTGCAGCACTATTTCTAATTGGTCTTAGTTATAAAAACCTGGAGTCACATAGAGAAGTTCATGTTGAAAGATGAGAGAAGCAGAGCAGCCAGCCCCTAGTTCTTAGCTCTATTGAATCCTTAGACCAAAGGGGCAATCCTGTCCCTAGGAGCATTCAGACCGAACACAATGCACTCCCACCTTATATTCCTCTCTCTGCCCAGCCATATTACTCCTGTCTCCACTCTCAAGTACAGGAATCATGGTTTGAACCATCACCACCTGGCTCTGTTTCTCTTTTAGGCTGGATCAATCTGGTACAGCCCAGTGTGGCCTTGAAATCACAGAGATCCACCTGCCTCTGACTTCCAAGTGCTGAGATTAAGGGTATGATCTGCCATTGCCTGGCCTATATGGCAAAATACTGCCTGTCTGCATTCTAGTCTTCAGGCAAGCTTTTTGTTTGTTTGTTTTGTTTTTTGGTTGGCTTTTTGTTTGTTTTTGTTTTTGAGACAGGGTATCTCTGTGTAGATTTTGAGCCTGAACTAGAACACTCTTGAAGTCACAGCTATCCACCTGCCTCTGCCTCTCATGTGCTGTGATTAAAGGCTTGTGCTACCACCACCTGGAAAGCTTCATTTGCTAAAGCACAAACAAGATACCACCACACTTGGGGAAACCATTTACAGGATCCACAGAATTAATGCCATATGGGTCCTACTGAGGTGATGGGGTTCTTCCTTCAGCAATACATGATCAGAGTGCTTTAACTTTCTGCTACCACCAGCTACAATGGTGTGATTTGGGGAAGATGAGTTCCAGGGAACAAAAGGAATTTCTGATCTGCAGAAGTGTCTCAGGTGTGCATGGTGTTGTGTAGACAGATAGGGCAGGTTCCCCATGTAGTGTCAATATACATGTGGCAGGAAGCAGATATTAAATTATACTTGTATGTTATTTTCTGTGTGGGCATCACTGGGGCTGGATTTTCCTCAAACCTCAAGGGTATATGAGAGTTTGCAGAACAATAGCAAGATATTGCCCCCATTTGTAGAAGGAGTTCTAGACCATGGGACCTCCCTGGAAGAAATATTGATAGCTTGAGGGTCAGAAGTAGAACAGATTAAGTGTCTTTTGAGTTAATTTGGGGTATTTGTGAAGTCTGTTTATTTAATATCTAAACACATAGAATCATGGGTATGTGGATAACATTGGTCAAGATTTCAGTTTACCTGGCTGAGTTCCCTTTGGACTTTTGATGAAAAGTTGATTACATTTTTCTGCTTTTGTTCTTGGCTTTTTCTCTCCATGCCCTTTTTACTTTCCCAAATATTGTACACCTTCTCTATTGCTGTAGATTTATTGTGAGTTTAGAAATCATTCTTTGTCCATAAGAATACTATTTTTTGAAATCCTCTTGAGATTTCTATGTGTTTCCAATTTGTATATAGGTTTGGAATCAGATATACTGTTATGAGGCATTGTGAATTATCTTTGGAATTTATTCAATTCATGTTTAAAATTTACCTCATATCGAGGCAGGTGTTGGTGGTGCATGCCTTTAATCCCAATATTTGGGGGGCAGTTGCAGGAGTATTTCTGTATGTTTGAGACCAGTGTGGTCTACAAGAGCTAATTCCGGGATAAAAAAAAGCCACAGAGAAACCCAGTCTCAGAAAACCAAAAAACCTCTCTCACACACAAACTGTATATACATATTTGGGGTAAAGTTTTTTGAAAATTCTGTTCCTACTTATCTTCCCTGATTGTCTCAAGTTCCTGTGACAACCAGGTAAAAAGCACCTTCAGTGCACCTGACCTCAGTGTAAAGCCACATAACAAACATCTGTTTTTGTGTCCTTAAATCTCTCTTAGGTAGTTAATATTCTGGGAACTCTATACCAGTTTTATGAAAGAGAATCATTGCATACACATAGTAACTATACTGGGCTGAACAAGGTAGCTAGCCATATTGTGTCCAGGTGGAAGAAAGGGAAATGCCTTTGGAGTGCAAGAAAATAGGGTCAGCTATTGGTCTTGTGGCAATTGCATATCTCTGCTGATCTAGAAAAGGTCACTACCTTGGATGAAAGAAGTATCAAAATCCATTGGGATGTGTCTTTAATCACACTGTAATCCTATTGGAGGTGCTCATGTCACTGGGACCTTACTAGTCAATCAGGCTCCTAGGCAACCTGCCAGTCAGAAGTGGTGCAGGGCCCTTATGGCCACTGATTTCAGGATTGGCTTTGAAGAGACAGTTGTGCCAGTGGTTTTGTGTGCTGTGCTTTGAACAAGGGCAAGCTGGAAACCACAACATGGTGAGTGAGGGGAGGCTGTCTTCAGATTGGGAGTGGCAGAAGGTGAGGTGCTGGAGCTGGTAGCTGGGTATTCCCTGGATCTGTGTGGGAAGCTGAAGCCATACTCTCTTTCAGTGAGATGCCATGCCATTCTTGAAATGCCCTGGACCCACAGGCAGGCCTCTGAATAACTTTGCTGTGTGTGCTGAGTCTGTTCTGAGCATTGGGAGCAGGGAGCTTTATGTAGAATCATCTTTATAGTCAAGTTTAACATGCTTTTGTTGCACCCATGGAAATCAGGTTGCCAAAATTTAACAGGGCTAGTGTCTTCAGTTCCTTCCAGAGGTTTAGCATTATGTATTAAAACTTTTCCTGTAAGATCCATTTATTGTTAATTTTGTGGAGGTTGCCAAGGGCATCCAATGTGTTTGGTAGCACTCCACTCCTAAGCTGTGATATAAAAGACTAAAATTGGTAACACGAAGTATTTTAAAATGCTTAGAAGATAATAACTCTCACAAAGGAGAATTTAGTGGAGGGAGGACTGACTCTAAAACACCCAAAGATAGGTATTTGCTATCCAAGCCTGTTAGAAATTAGGATGCTAGAATACACATTTGTTCACCGGAATGTCTAGACATTTGGCTCCAAACCCTTACAAATGAACCACCCCTTATTTAAAAGCAGCCACTAGGCCCATCCCCATATGAAAGAATAGACCTTCCAGAACCTGCTCAAGGAGCCATTACAGGGTCACTAGCAACTTTAAGGCCAGATGTGCCATAAAGGTCCAGTTTTCTTCTTAAGAAAAGCAGAATTCTGCCTGGTGGACAATGGGACACCTGGTGACATCTCTTTGAAAATTAAACCACTGTTGTGTTTAGGACTTGCCTGATCAAGCAAGGAGATCTTTTTTTTTATTTTGAGACAGGGTTTCCATGTGGCTTTGGAGGCTATCCTGGTACTAGCTCTTTGTAAGGAGCCTTGTAACCAGCAGGCAGAGGCCTGGCTGAAGAAAGATGAAAAGAAAGGAGGTATAGGCCCATTACCTGGCCATTTTAGATAAGAGTGAGAATGTGTGGAGTGTGGCAAAGTGTGATTAGCAAGATTTAGCAAACTATTTTTAGACCAGCTCAGACCTGGGACCTTTAGAGAGCACCACCACTTAATTTCCTGGAGCTCTCCTCTACTAACCTGAAACAATCAATCCATCAAGCTGAGTGCCTTCCATTCTGAACTGGATACCTAGACACCTGGCCCTCAGGAGACTCGACATTCTGAATCCAGAGGAATAAAAGTGGAGATCCTGAAAGTTTGGGCTGCTTCAGGAGAGGTACCCCCTCCTGTGAGCCTATCATCTGTGGGTCCTGGGATTGTTTGCTTATGCTTGTGTGGAGTTTACTTTGACATAAGTGTGAAGTAAAACTCATAAACTCAAAACCACCTGGCAGAGTCTGTCATTACTCCCTGGTCAAAACCTGGTAAGGGCTTAAGACAGTTGGCATCATCTGCAGGACTCAGGGTAATGAGGAGCTCTGAGGAATGCACTGGTGATAATTGATTTAGGTAGCACTGGCTTGGCAGAGTAACAAATTTAACTCTCCAGTCCACTTGATAATCCAGGACCCTGATAGAGGCCTTCACGATACCACCATCTCGAAGCCAACCAAGGTACTTAGGCCAAAAGCCGAAATACCGTGGGAAGAATGGGCAGAAGTGAGGGATTGAAGGTTTTTCCAGAAACACCACCCTCCTTAAAGGTGTGGAATACTCAGTTATCACCTGGGCCCCATCTGCCAATAGACCTTCTGGGACCTGAGATTAACAGGAACAGAGGGCTGGGCACACTTAGACTTGGAGGCACCCACCCATTGGCTAGCCCATTTTGCACCCCCGCGGGCATCTTTCTCCCAAAGCTTTGTCACCCTTGCACCTACCACGGACAGATGCCTCTGTGGAGGATGCTTGCACCCTGAAAGCACCTCAGGCCACTGTCCACTGCAGGGAGGGAGCCGCAAGGCAAGTCCTGCTCCAAGCCAGCTCTTGTGCCAAGCCCCTAAACCAGCTGGCTCTGAGTGCCTGCCATTCACAGGCTTTGGTCTAGCCCTAGGAGCCTCCATCAGGAGGCTGGCATCCCACGCTGGTCTTGGGGCCAAAAGGAGCCAGAGGGTACTGTCCTCCACCAGGCTGTAACTTCCCCCCTGGAGCCACTGCAGCAGGAAAGTCTGTGTTTTTCAAAGGGAAGGAAGAGGTCTTTCCTGTTATATTCTCTCCTGATTCATCCTCCATCAAGAGAAGACAAACATACAAACAAACAAACAAACAAACAACAAACAAAGCTCTGAGACCAAGAAGAAAGAGCCCATACCTAGACTCCTACATTTACCAAGGGAAGTCCTCAATTGAACCCCCTATATTACTAATGGAAGTTCTCAATTGGACACCATATTTTACCAATGGGACTTCTCAATTGGAACCCTATTTTACCTAGATGGCAGGTTTGATCCAATTCTGCACTGAATACCTGCCCTAGACTGGACATTGAGGACATCTCCTCGGTTCCCCAGTCCTGGCCTTGTAGGCACGTCTGCCAAGCTTTTGGCCTGTTTCCTATATTACCTGTTTCTTTAGCATACATGGATTAGAAGAACATGCACTTAGAGACAAACATAAAACATTTACTCACCCAACTAGTTGAGGATGAAACCCTCAGAGTTGTGAAGCTGATTTATTTACCATAACAGAATTTCATAAAGGCTGTCTCATCATAGTCCTTAAAATCCTTCTTTGGGGGAGTTTGAGGCCAGCCTGGAATATGGTTGGACCATGTCTTTTTTTTTAAAGAAACTTTTGTCACATACTATTTTGCAGGTACTTGTGTGTCTCCTTTTTGACCAGCTGGTCCTTTCCTGTGAAATGACTCTTGCTCTCCCAATTTCTTACTGTTTTAACATCTGTGTTACCTCAGGGTAAATGAACAGCTTGAGAGGAAGTCACCATACCAAAGCCCTGTCAGACCTTTTCAATAAATTGTTAGCCATTATGGCACATTTCTTTTCCATACAAATTTTGCAATATTATTTGCCATATTTTGTGAAAATTCTTATGGGACATTGCTTGTGGTTGATTTTCTGATTTGGGGCAACACTTGATTTCTTTAGTAAATCATGTTTCCTCCATTAATACTTATCTTTGGCTTTGCCGACATCACATGGCTTTTCTCCTGATTTCCCAACAAAATGATTTACATAAATATGTATTTTATGAAGTTGAATTCACTATCTAATTCCTCTGCTATAGTTGAATTCTCATCCTGAGTGTAGGATTAGGTTGAAGCGAGGGAAGGTGAGCTGACCAGCATCCAGGCTCCCCCAGGTGGCCAGCAAGCAAATGTTAATGACCTTGGAATGTGAGAATTTGGGTTCCTGTAAAATACTGGACTTCAGGCATTCAGGCCAGAAAGATTTCATGGAAGCAGGAATTTGGTAGACATACACTTTGTCTATTCATTTTGGCTGTTTGTGTGTATATTGCCTCTGGGACTTGACTGGGTTCTTAACATTAGGAAACACTGAGAAATGACACCTACAACCTGCATGAAATGAATCCATTCTTCCAGAAAGACATAAAGGATATAAACTGCTGTCTTCCAAAAATGATATGGCAGCTTTTGAACTCTCTGTGAGATGAAACAAAATAGATCAGTCAGCTACCCAGCAGAAGAGAGAGAGAGAGAGAGAGAGAGAGAGAGAGAGAGAGAGAGAGAGAGAGGTGCAGGTATCATACATAAAGTGTGAGAAGGGGAAATGATCAAGACATATATATATATATATATATATATATATATATGAAATTATGAACACCAAATACAAGACAAAATAAATAGATTTTCTGAAACCAAGAAGTCCATTCACATACAGATTCTCTTCTCTAAAGTTTATGGCTACAGATGCTTCTCTCTTTGATCTTTGCTGAGGCATGAACCCAGGGTATCTATCATGCATGCTAGGTAGGTGCTCCCACTCTGAGTTCAACACCCAGCAGTGGCAGATGTCATTTTCAATAAAGTAAACCCTCAGATATAGTTTCAATTTTAGGAACCAGGGTGATATTTCCTAATAAAAATTCACAGATAGAAAAATGTGTGCCAAATTTGGTTCAGAACATATGCTTTTGTGTTGCCAGCAGTGGTATTTTGCCTCCTGACTATTCAGAAATCTTTCTGAAAAGTGGTAACAGGAATATTTTGTACATGTTTAAAGAGAGAGGTTCCTAATGAAACTGAAAAAGAAGAGAAGGCATCAAGAGCCATCTAGAAATACAGAGGAATTCCTGTGAAATGTCAACCAGATGAGATGGGAATGTTGGGAGAAATCACAGCAGAAAGGAGAAAGCCACTGTGCCATTCAAGTGGGTGCTTCTGGGCATTCCAAGTCCAGCACAGATGGTATAGGAAGGAACTCACCTGTCAGCAGGATACTAACTGGCCAGGCACTGCAAGGAAAGCAGACACCTAAGCCAGATAGGCCATTGTCAATGGTTTCTGAGCCTTGGAGAATCTCTGGAGATTTGGAGAGTGTGGATGATACCCCTGTCCTGGGTAATTCCTCCTGCCCTTCATCATGTTTTCTGAAAACAATACATGCTAGTCAACAATAAGAAGCAAAACACACTCAACAAAGTCAGAAACATAGAGGAAGAAAACCATGCCAAAGAAAGAATTAGAATTGACAGAGAATAAACAAAAGGAAGATTTGAATCATGTGTGACTGACACATCACTGAGGTAAGAATAGACATTTCATCCACAGAACACTCATAAATCAGCAAAAAAAGCCAGGGAAAGAATCTGAGCCAGGGTCTGGTGCTAAATACCTTTACTCTCAGTACAAAAAGGGTGGAGGCAGTAGAGGCAGGTGGATTTCTGTGAAGTTGAAGTCAGCTTGGACTTCCCAGCAAGTTCCATGACATATAGTTCTACATAGAGAGAACCAGTCTCAAAAAAAGGAAAATAGAGGAAACTATTCTGTTGATTGCTAAAACAAAGGTAATAAAAAGGGAAACAGACAAAATACCACAGATGATTAGCTGTATGTACAAGTTCATATACAAAGAGCAGGTCTCCAAGTCAGTAGGCACAGTTGAGAAATACTCCCAAAGGACCAGGACTGTAATGGCCAGGCCTGTAATATCATCACTGGAGTGCTGAGGCAGTAGGATTGCCAAGATGACTAGGCCAATTATGGCCCCATAAAAGAAAAAGAAAGAGAAAGACGGGTAACAGGGAGGGGGAAGGAAGAAGGAAAAAATGTGGATGCAAAGAGAAGTGTGGAGGGGTAGGAAGACAGGCTTTCTCAAAAACAAAGTAAATGAGGAAGAAAAGAGGGAAGGATAGAAAGAAAGAAGGAAGAAAAGGAAATTGCTCATCAGGTAAAGTGCTTGCTGTAGGCAAGTGCTGATTTCCATTGCAAGGACACCTATGATGGACACAGAGAAGTTACTCAGAATGGTTGTTCTCTGACCTCTGCACTTGTGCTGTTGTTTTATGCTTATCTAAACCACAGGAAGGAACTTCAGGATATGCTCTCTCAGATAATTATTCATTAGTTTGTATTGTGCATGTCTCCTGGTCATTATAAACAATACCACTACCAACTCTTGTGCTCAAGTTGTGGAAACACATTTCTTTCTCATGGGTTCCCATCTAGGAGCTGTGGAATCTATGGTAAATATCTGCTTCATGCACTGAGGAACTTCTAGACTGTTTTCAAAACAGCTACCTTATTTTACATCTCAGCAGCTGTGCATAAGGCTTCTGGTTCCACGGAATTCTTCTATGCAATATCTGCGTGTTGTAATTGTACCTGTCTAAAACTGAGGAGGAGGTGGTGTCTCCTGAATTTGATTGTCATCCCAATAAGTAAGTACATTTGACTCTTTTCATGTGCTTATTGATGACATTTGTCTTTGAGGAAATTGTACTGCAAACATGGCTTGAAAGTTGTGTTATACATCTGTTTTAATATTTTATTTATTTGTTTTGGTTTTTAAGATTTATTTATTTATTATGTAAAGACTGTGCATGCAAGTGTGCCTACAGGCCAGAAGAGGGCACCAGGTTTCACTATTGATCATTGTGAGCCACCTTGTGGTAGCTGGGAATTGAACTCAGGACTTAGTGGAAGAGCAGTCAGTGCTCTCAACTGCTGAGCCATCTCTCAAGCCTCTTTGAACCCATCTTTCTGCAGGTTCTTTGAATGTTCAGAGTACAACGTTCTTGTCAGATAGATTCTTTGCAACCCCCTTCTTCTATCCTGTCAGTTTTATTTAAATTGTCTTTTTACTGTTAAGTGTGCCTTTAAATGTCCCTTGGCCCCATTTTCTTTCTAGTAGTAAAGACTAAAACTGAACGCTCATCATATTAGGCAGGAATTCTACTAGTGATAAACATCCTAGTCCTTTCAGACTTTTGCATTTGATGCAGGTTCTAACTGACCTGAACAAGATAAGCTTAAATTTACTCAGTAGATCAGGGAGGCTTTAACTTAGGATCCTCCTGCCTCTCAATGCAGCTGATATTATACACTTGAGCTATGAGGCCTAAGTTAGAGCATTCTGTTCTGTTTTTGTTTATGGAAGTTTGTCCATTTCTTTTAAGCTGTCTAAATATTTTTTGGCATACAACTTAACTTATTTAATTGAAAAGTAACATAGTGTTTTAAACTTATATAATGTGATGATATGAAACACATGCAATGTATTAATACAAATTGTAAGATCTTACATTAAGATAATTAACAATTATCTTCCTTCACATATTTGTGGTAATAAATCTTCATTGTCATTTCTTACATTTTTCTTTTTTAAGCACTTTATTCAATGTGTATGGGTGTTTTCACCTACAAATACTTCTGAGCACTGTGTGCATGCCTGATACCTTGGAATCTGGAAGATAGCATTGGATGCACTGAGACCAGAATTACAACCAGAGGTGAGCCTCCATGTGAATGCTGGGAATTGAATATTGGTCTCCTGCTATAGCAACCTGTGCTATGAACCATGGGACCATCTCTCTAGCCCTACATTTTTCTTAATAAATTAAATCTAGTCATATTGCACTTTTCAAATATATTTCTTTTATCAACCATATGTCTCCTTCCAGATAACATTTCCAAGCTTCTATATGCTACCACTATACACCCATCCTCTATGAGAACACAATATAAACAATATACAGGTAAACTAATGTAAGACTTTTTGTCTTTCATATATGACTTTTTGTTACCTGCTGGGTTCTAACACATTGCAGCAAATTGTAGTCTTTCATCTTTCATAGGTCTATAGCTGTTACAATATTCCTTATGATCCTTATTGTTTTGTAAAGTTGGAAGTGATAGCTTTCATTTCTTTTGTTGTTCTAGTAACTTGAGTCCTTTTTTCCCTGAAGATTGGCAGTTTGGTTACTCTTTTCAAAAGAAGTATATGGTGGCTTTGTTGCTGTTCTCCATTATATTTCTATGTTGTATCATTAGTTTCTGCTGTTATAGTCTTCTTAGCTTTTGTAGAGCACATGGTAGGTCCATCCAGGCATAAGTCCTCATAGTCAGTTCCTCTACAATTTTGAATATCAAACAAGTCAGAAAACCTCACAAATTCCAGGGGTATACATTTGAGATCTGCTCCCCTCTTATTTCTGCCATTGCCATGATTTGAGTTCCCAGGTGCTCCTTGTGTGTTCTGGGAAGACATTCAGGACACTTATGCCTGCTGGTATCCATCCTGCTCCTCTCCCTGTTCACACCTTTACCTGTGCTTTAGCCATGTCTTCCTGAGTTCTGATGGGTTGGAGACCTTGAAGAATATAAACCCATGTCTTAAGGCCAATTGCTCGAACTCTCCAGCTGTCAAAACTCCTTCCACTTACATCCAAAGAGAAAGAAGTGTCATTTCTCATGGGTGCTGTCCCTGTGAGAGCACTATTGCTATGACATTTCATTCTGAGATCCAGGGACAACTTCCTAGATGGTCAATTAAACTGGGATAATGGACACTGTTTATAGTCGTCTTCATAAACATATAGATGTCCTGCTGGGAACTGAGATCTTAACTGTCTGTCCTTGGGTTTTCTTATACCATTAGGGAGGACTATGTGACTCATATCCTAAGATTCCCTTATTCTCCCATAAGTAAATACTAGTTGTTGTATACAGGTAATAAAACAGGCTTCAGAGTCTTTAAGCATAAGGCAGAACCAATTCTTCTGGCTTCTCTCTAAATTCAAGATTCTCAGCAGGTGTCCACTGGTACTTATTTATTGTTCTCTGCTTCTTTTTTTCTCATTTTAACAATATAGTTTTTACATTCCAATACCAGTTCCCCTCTCTTCTCCCATCCCATCTTCTCCTTGGATAAAGTAAAGCCTCTTCAACTCATGTTTACTAAGTCTGTCACATCATCTCATTGAGGCAGGACTAAGGCACCTCCCCACCCATGTACAACCCTTTGTCTAGTCTGAACAATGTATCTCTATATATAGAATGGGTTCGACCATTTCAGTTTTTACATTTGTGTTAGATTCAATAGAAATCAAGCTGGCATAAATAGAAGCACAATAAAATCATATGTAAAGGGTTTGACAAAATACTAGAGAGGCAGAAAGAAGAAATACATACAGACATACATACATACATACATACATACATACATACATACATACATACACACATCTTCAATGTTTGAACACGGGCAAAACTGTAAATGATGATGTATTTTAATTATGTTGTCTACTATGATCTGGAGCACAGAGGATATACAGAGCTCACAGAGCATCTCCACTCAGTCTAGCTATGCCTCCTCAATGACCAGGTAGTCAGCGGCTGCCAAATTGGACAACACCCAAAGGGTATGCTTACCTACACACCTTTAAACAGGTGACTAATTTTCTGTCAATTTTTGTCTGATCCTTGTGCAGGTTCACCTTGGGAAACCTTGTTAGGACTTTTACTTCCTCTAGATGGTCAAGTTCCACTTCTTCTCAGCACTCAGCCAACGCCATCTGCAGACCCCTGCAGGGCCGATCTGAGGGCCTCACTAAACCATCCAATTGGTAATAGCGACAGGCGGTGTGTACAAAGGGCAGGGACTTAATTAAAGCAAGCTTATGACCCGCACTTACTGGGAATTCCTCATTCATGGGGAATAATTGCAATCCCCGATCCCCATCACGAATGGGGTTCAATGGGTAACTCACTCCTGCTGGCATAGAGTAGGCACAGGCTGAACCAGTCAGTGTAGTGTGCATTCAACCTCAGATATCTAAGGGCATCACACACCTGTTATTGCTCAATCTCAGGTGGCTGATTGCCACTTGTTCCTCTAAGAAGTTAGGGGATTCTGACCGCCCAGGGGTCACTTAACTAGTTAGCATGCCAGAGTCTCCTTCCTTATTGGAATTAACCAGACAAATTGTTCCACCAAATGAGAAAGGCCATGCACCACCACCACCGTGGATTCAAGAAAGAGCTATCAATCTGTCAATCCTGTCCTTGTCTGGTCCAGGTGAGGTCTCCCATGTTGAGTCAAATTAAGCTGCAGGCTCCACTCCTAGTGGTGCCCTTCCATCAATTCCTTTAAGTTTCAGTTTGCAACCATACTCCCCCCCAAACTCAAACACTTAGGTTTCCAGGAAGCTTCCCGGGAGGATCATGGGAATAACACAACTGCATCTCCAGTTGGCATTGTTTGTGGTGGGAACTAAGATGCTTTCTGATCATCTTCGAACCTCTGACTTTCTTTCTTGATTAATGAAAATATTATTGGCAAATGCTTTCCCTCTGGTCTGTCTTTCATTGGTCCAAGAATTTACCTTTAGTGGCACAATATGAATGCCCCCAAGGACCCCTCTTAATTTTGACCTCAGTTCTGACAAACAACAAAATAGAACCACACCATCTGTCAAAAATTCCGCATTGATGTTTACAGTTCAGAGTAGAAACTGTTCACAGTTTGTATTTCCATTTTATCTCTTTTTCCATCATCCCTTAGGGCCAGATAGATCCTGATTTCCTTCCATGTACCTCAGCATGGCTTTCTAATACATAGGCAAATGTTGTGGGGAATCATCCTGATTCTTTATTCTGTGTGCTTAAGACAGAGAAACAAGAATTTTGATGCTCCACAGGAAAGTGTGTGAATTACAAGGCAAGCTTTTCAAGGAGTATTTCTATATTCTGCACATTGGTCATGCCTATGTGTCTTGGCCTCTTTAAACATTTGATCCAGTACTAAGCATCTTTTGTTACTAAAAGGCATCTTTATATCTGGAAAAGAGAGGACAACTTCCAGAGATCAACAGACCAATTGTCATTTACCATGTGAGTTCTGGGAATTGAACTCAGGTTAACAACTTTGGTGGCAAGTGTCTTTACTCACCAAGGCATCACACAGACCCCATTTTCTTTTTCTTTATTGATTATTTTTCAATATGCTCTATTCTGTATTTTACAATATGAATTACAGAACCATATTTGAGTTTTGGGCATGGTGGGTTGTGTCTTCTTGGACGTGTAAGGCTGCTGGAAAGGATTTCAGTCTGAAGTCAATTCAGGGCATATTCAGGTTTCCAGGTCAGGCTGGAATACACAAAAAAATGGTCTCCAATAATGAAAAAGAAAAAAAGAACACACTTGACTTCCATGCCTTTCTTCTCCTCTTGCTGTTTTCAATAAGTAATTTTCTGAATTATATGGAATGTTCTAGATTGAGTTCCAAATGAGAAATAAACATCCTGGGCTGGCAGGATGGAACAGTTGGATAATGGTGCTTACTCCCAAATCTCAAGATTTGATGTGTGTCAGGACCCAGATGGTAGAAAGATAAATTAACTGTTGCAAATTGTCATCAAACACACACACACACACACACACACACACACACACACACACACCCAACATCAGCAGCAACACATATTTAAAACCTTTTAAATATCAAGGTGAATAGATGGATTTGTTATACATTTCATAAGTGAGGTAATTTTTACTATCTCCCCTTTGGAGTCCAGTGACTTGAGTGTGATGATATCATCACTTATCTATTGGTTTTTCTCTACTTGTTCACTGAATGGAGGAATTTGACTCATGTTTGACTTGGGATTAGGATCTATAAACATTTAGTTAGCACATTTTCAAGCATGTTGCTTTGAGAAATTGAAGTCCCCAGCCCATTGATTGTCAGTGTTTTTGTTGTCTAGGCATGTACCCTGGCAGGACTCAGTTCACTGGTATTTTGTCTTCATTTTCTAACTGACCCGAGTGCTCAGGTATGAATCTGCTAACCAAGTTCCTATATTTCAGTCCAATCAAAGAATTGCAGGATTCCTTTCAGGATTCTTTGATAGAAACATGCTCAGTAGTCAAAAACATCCATCCTTTTTGAAACCCACCTCAAGTCTGTCTTCCACCTGGCTGCCTCTTGCATAGTTTTTGACAGCACTACAGGGAAATTCCTTCACTCCCTTCCAGAAATGTCCTTTCTTAGTCAGTGCAATCTTCTACTAGACTATTATGCACTATACCCTCTAGAAATTTAGTAGAAAGTTCTTGGGTCAAGGATGTGAGTTCTGATATCTACAGTCAAATTGTATACAATTTACCCGTTTTAATTTCTGTGTCAAATTTGTTGATAATTCTGGATGGTGTGTTGACTAAATGCATACCTGTTAATTATGGTCTACACATAAAATTGAGGATGAGAATAATTTTTATGGGTCAGAATACAAAAATTATTTATGTTCCGTGACCACTAGGTGGTGCCAACAATCAAGGAAAACAATGTGGTTAGTCTTACTGGCCAATCAAGTATCACCCACAGCTGAGTCTCTAAAGAAAGAAATTAAAGAAGAAACCTGAAAATGGAAAGATCTCCCATGCTCTTGGATAGGCAGAATCAAGATAGTAAAAATGGCAATCATGCCAAAGTAATCTACAGATTCAATGCAATCCCCATCAAAATCCCAACACATTTCTTTACTGATCTTGAAAGAGCAATGCTCAAATTTATATGGAGAAACAAAAGACTCCTGAGAGCCAAAACAACCCTGTACATCAGAGGAACTTCTGGAGGCATCACCATCCCTAACTTTAAGCTCTATTACAGAGCTATAGTCCTGAAAACAGCTTGGTATTGGCACAAAAATAGATTGGTAGAACAATGGAATAGAGTTGAAATCCCTGAAATTAACCCACACACCTACAAACACATGATTTTTGACAAACAATCCAAATATATACGCTGGAACAAAGACAACATCTTCAATAAATGGTGTTGGCATAACTGGATGCAAACAAGTAGAAGACTACAGATAGACCCAAGCCTTTCACCCTGCACAAAACTTAAGTCAAAATGGATCAAAGACCTCAACATAAACCCAGCCACACTGAAACTACTAGAGGATAAATTGGGAAATACCCTTGAATTATCAGTACAGGACACCGCTTCCCGAACATAACACCAATAGCATAAACACTAAGATCAACAATTAATAAATGGGACCTCCTGAAACTGAGTAGCTTCAGGAAGGCAAAGAACATAGCGAGACAAAACGACAGCCCACAGTCTGGGAAAAGATATTCACCATCCCATATCTGACAGAGGGCTGATCTCCAAAGTATGCAAAGAACTCAAGAAGCTATTCTCGAAAACACCAAACAATCCAATTAAAAAATGGGGTACAGACTAAATAGACAATTCTCAATAGAGGAATCTAAAATGGCTGAAAGACACATAAGAAAGTGTTCAACATCCTTAGCCATCAGGGAAATGCAAATAAAAACAACTCTGAGATACCATCTTACTCCTGTCAGAATGGCTAAAATCAAAAATACCAATGACAGTTTATGCTGGAGAGGATGCAGAGAAAAAGGAACACTCCTCCACTGCTGGTGGGAGTGCCAACTTGTACAGCCACTTTGGAAATTAGTATGGCGACTCCTCAAAAAAATGGGAATAAGTCTACCACAAGATCCAGCAATTCCACTCCTAGGCACATACCCAAAAGAAGCACATTCATATAACAAGGAGATCTGTTCAACCATGTTCATAGCAGCATTATTTGTAATATTCAGAAACTGGAAGCAGCCTAGATGCCTCTAAACCAAAGAATGGATAGAAAATGTGGTATATTTACACAATGGTGTACTACTCAGCAGAAAAAACAATGGAATCTTGAAATTTGCAGGAAAATCGATTGATATAGACGATACCATTCTGAGCGAGGTAACCCAATCACAAAAAGATAAACATGATATGTACTCACTCATATGTGGACCTGCTTTATGATACATAGTAGTGACCTGCTTTATCAGAGCTGCTTTTAATGATTTTCTCAGAATGGTTTCCTTCCAGATGATGATTGACAAGCTAATTTAAAAAAAATGGTGCCAGGTTTCTCAAGGGTAACAGAACTGTGCTGTTTTTCTGGGATTTTGGTTTTTACTTTTTTTTTTAATGGACAGTATTGGGTATCTCTACAATTTTGTTTAAATGACTGCAGGACCTGGAAAAGCTGTTGCTGCTATTGATGCATAACATAATACCATTATTGATTGATATATATATATATATATATATATATATATATATATTGAATTTTTTGGAAACATTAGCGTGCTGTCACCTTTGAAAAAAAGTATCCCAGTTTACCCCGTTCAGTTGGCATTGTACAAAATTTAACAGCCATATTGTTCTAGAAACATTGAACTTAACTTTTTCCATTTGTACAGGGGTTATGCACTGTATGAAATACCTCCTTACAACTCTCCAGTTTTATTGTTCATTGCGCAGAGAAGCAGAATCCTACTCTCAACACTTAAGTTCTTTCCAATGCTCTTCTGTGATGCTTTGGTGTATTCTGTGGACATCTGAATGTGCACCTCCATTTGACATCTCCTACATCTAATGTTTTAACACATTTGGTCTTCTTGCATCAGACTGATCATACCAAGTCTTCACATAGCCATCACATCTACATACCATCCATTTTTTAACCTTATTTCTCCATCTTAATTGTTAGCAGGAACCACACAGTGCAGGCACTGTATTCCCGGCCCCTGACAGTAAAACTTAATACAACTTTTATATATTATTATATTTTAGTTGACAAAAAACCTATACCCGAAATTCCTGCTTTTTTAGTTAATAATAATATGTACCAATTTGTTAAAATGATGACAAATAAATGTAACTCATTACATTTGGATAACTAAACACATATATTTTTTTTCCTGTGGAAAGAAAAGCATTATTTTAAAACACAATGTATCTTTGACTTTTATGTAAATGTCAAAGCTTCCCAAAGTATACAGAATGGTATAAATTAATATAACTGTTTTAGGAAGAAATGGAGGCACCACTGATGGGTACAAACTGTTCTTGCCTGCCAGTGTTTTTGAAAAACATTTTTCATTACCCTAACCAATAACAATTTGTAACCAGCCCTTGAATCTGAATGACCAGAGCAGACCTGGTGGAGGGAAGTCTGGCTACAGTGTCATAACACTAACCTAGCATCCATAGACTCTAACTTTACAGCACAAAGCCAAGCCTGTTTGGCTAGGAGTAGGCAACTTTTCATTCAGGGTGCAGGAATCCTATCTGCTAGCACTGGAGAGAGCTGTGACAGGCAAGTGAGCCAGTGAGTGTTAACTTTGGGGAACCATGGCTTTCCTAAGAGCAGCAAGGTTTCCAAAGGTTCACTCATGCCCTTTAGGCCTCATGAGCAAGCAAGTGCCACCCAGACTGCATTCACGCTCTCTGCACTTACTGGGCAATGGTGAAGAGGCAACACTGAGCAACATTCCCTGGGTGGCTGAGCAACACTGATGATGCCCCTCCCTCCAGCAATCACAGGCCTGCTGCTACCATCTGAGCCCCTTCTGCCCATAGACCTGCTAGAACCTCAGCTTCCCAGGAATGCAGGGCCAGAGGGGCACACTTAGATTTGGAGGCAACCACCCCTTGGCTAGCCAGTGTGCGCCCCACAGGCATCTTTCTCCCTAGGATTTGTTATCCTTTAATTCACCACTGACAGAGGCCTATGTGGAGGAAGCTTACACCCTGCAGGCATGCTGTAGGCCACTGTCACCCTGCAGGGAGAATGGGGCTGGGCAAGTCCTTCTGGAAGCCATCTCCCATGCAAGCCCAGGGACAAGCAGGCTCTGAGTGCCTGCCATTCACAGGCTTTTATGTAGACCCAGGAGCCTCCATTAGGAGGCTGGCAGCCCAGGCTAGTCTAGGGGCATGCAAGGAGCCAGAGGGTACTGTCCTCCACCAGGCTGTAACTTCCCCCCTGTTTTTCAAAGGGGAGGAAGGGGTCTGTCCCTTTACATTCTGTCCTGAGTCATAATCCTTCAAGAGAAGACAAACTGACAAACAACAAACACAGGGCTGAGACTAGGAATAAAGTGCCTATACCTAGTTTCCTACCTTTACAATTGGAAGTCCTCAATTGGACCCCCTATTTTACCAACAGAAGTTCTCAATTAGACCCCCTATTTTAACCTAGATTGCAGGTTTGACCCAACTCTCCATAGAATACCTGCCCTAGAAGAAAAGTTGAGGACTTCTACTAGGTTGCCCAGGCCTGGTATTGTAGGCAAATCTGACAAGCTCTTGGCCTGTTAGCTCTATTACCTGTTACCCTAGCATACATAAATTAGAGGAACATGAACTTAACAGACAAATATAAAACATTTACTCAACCAACTTGTTGGAGTTGAAAACCTACGAGTTCTGAGTCCTGGTAGGGTCTTGAGTTTCATGGTCAGGAAACCAAATTGTTGTGCCAGGTTCCTGGAGCCCAGAGACTAAACCAAGGTTTTGACACTCTGTTGCAAAAGCAAAAGGTTTCTTTTTATTTCAAGCTGCCCAGCTATGATCTTACTGCATGACAGGCAAGTGAGATACCAACCACCCAAGAAGAGAAGCTTTTACAGGGGCAGACTATAAGGTTGAAAGCCACAAATTACAGGGTTTCCATGTTTACATCAGGTTATACAAAGTACAGAGTATAGCAGTAGGTATATATTTTAAGTGAGATACATTTGAGTGAAATAAGACAGGGCATGGGCTTGCAGGGTTAGACGGTCACTGGGTACTGTCAATTATCCCCTTGGCTGCAGGATCTTTTTTTTCTCTTTTTTTAACAAAAACCTGAACAGATTTATTCAAAAACATTTCAGTTAAGTTAAAATCCTATAATCAGTTCAGCCCCAATTCCAGTCACTTGGGTGCGAAGTGTAGATTTGTTACTAGCCACATCTGGGTGAATGCCTTGGTCCACAGGTACAGGCTGGTGAGGTAGCTACCCTGCTTGTTTGTCCCGTGCGCTCTCTGTATTTCTCGCCAGCAAGAAATCATACGCAGGACACTCGGATCCTTCTGCAGACAAGCTTTAATGCATCTTACCAGAGTGGAGACACTAAACCAAGAAGACCATCCCTTATAAAGGCTGACCAGCCGCCTGGGACGTGTTACCCTATGAATGGCTTCAGCTCCTCAGGCAAAAATGAGCCACGGGATAGGCAGAGATCAAAGGAATGGAGATTACCCAGCGCCTGTGAAGTAATTTACAACTTGGTGTCTTCAGGCACCTATTATTGTAATGGATAATGCAGGAACCGGCTTCCTACATATCCCCCTTTTTTTATTAATTAATGAAAAGGCTTTATATTATTACAAGCAAATAGGTCACCCATATGTTGAGGGATAGAGGCAGAGGTTGTACCTTCCCAAAATCAAACATTAAGACTGTGTACGGGAGTCACCATCAGGCTGTTAGCTTGACCCGAAGTACTCTCGACCTGTCCTCTGCCGTTTTTCTGGGAAAGGGATTCTCAGGGCAGGTAACCCTTATGCAGGTCAACATACCTCCCAGAGAAGCCTGCATAATAGGCAACTCTGTGCGATGCCTATGCTCAGCATCCCTCTTTGGGCTGCCCAGACCAGACACTCTACCCTGTGCAATGAGCCTAGGCTCCGGGTGTGCAAGAGCTGTCTGGCCGGCGGCCTATTGCTTAAGTAAGCGCTTGGGCGAATCTCTTGGTTTGAGCCCTGGAGCTTACATGCCAGTCAAAAGTAACAGCAATCCGCAAGCGGCTGTATCAAACAATTTCACCCCCACCCCTTTTCTCACAGACCAGCCAAAAATAACAGCAATCCGCAAACGGCTGCATCAAACAATAACACCCCCACCCCTTAAGCAGTGACAATCTCTCCGCCAAGGGCAGGAGTTAATCTGGATAACAATAGCGGCTCTCAATTCCCAAGGAGCGGGTGGAGTTTCGACTTTTGAAGGTCTGAAGGGGCTCTTCGGGTGAGTCTTTTTGGGATCCACAGAGGATTTTCTTAATCCTGTGGAAAAACATATATCGCTCCCCTGGATCTTATGAGTATAGGATCCGGGCCTTTCCAAAGATCAGTTAAGATATCTTTCCATTTTACCATTTCCTTTTGGCCTTTTAGGTTTTGAGGTGAGACGCTTGGCCCGAGCGTCAATGTTTATGAGGCTTTAAAGCCCCAGGCATTCCAGGCCTTTAAGAAGTGTTGAATAGCAGGCACGGCCTTTTCCCCTATCAAAGACTGGGAAAGCCATCTGCAATTTTCTCCGCTCCTCTGATGGTAAAAAGGAGTCGGTACCAAATAGTGGGGGTGCTGATGGAAGCACACCCGCTGGCATTTTTGGCAGCCGATATCTATCGGGGTGGTATCGTGCTGCTTCTTTCTCTAGCTCTGCTTCCTTGCTAGAGTCTAAAATCTCAGAGTCTGAGCTGCTCAGCTCCAAGGCTTCCAGTTTCGTTGCAGGGCAGAGGCTAGGTTTCGAGTCCTCATCTCTCCTAAATTTACCGGGGTGTGACCGGTTATTCCCCATTCTCTCTCCCTCCTTCTCTGTCTCTCCCTCATCCAGTTGAGCTGTTTCTTCCAAAACTTTATCTCTTGAGCTTTTAGAGTCATTAGAGCTATTAAGATTTAAAGCTTTACACACTCCCTTGTCAGTAGACATTCCAGGAGGTCCTTTTTTCTTATTTGTTGCTGTACACACTCCCTTGTCAGTAGACATCCCGGGAGGTCCTTTTTTCTTATATTTTATTGTTAGGCGCACCCCATCTCTCACTACATTCAGTTTCTGATATGTAATTCTGGACTTCTTTAAGATTGCTGCAACAGTGAGAAAAGTCAAAATAGCTCCTAGTAAAAGCATAGAAGCCTCTATATTAACCTCCCACAATAGCAACATTCCCAAGCCAAAGTCCAGAAAAATCATACCTCTCCGAATTTACCACCCTGCAGTTCTGAATCTGCCTCATTAGAGGGGTCTCCGCGGTGCTGGAGATGTTCATATGTTCCCGGGTTTCGGCACCATATGTCCCGCGCACTCTCTGTATTTCTCGCCAGCAAGAAATCATACGCAGGACACTCGGATCCTTCTGCAGACAAGCTTTAATGCATCTTACCAGAGTGGAGACACTAAACCAAGAAAACCATCCCTTATAAAGGCTGACCAGCCGCCTGGGACGTGTTACCCTATGAATGGCTTCAGCTCCTCAGGCAAAAATGAGCCACGGGATAGGCAGAGATCAAAGGAATGGAGATTACCCAGCGCCTGTGAAGTAATTTACAACTTGGTGTTTTCCGGCACCTATTATTGTAATGGATAATGCAGGAACCGGCTTCCTACACTTGTTAGCTGCCAGGGACAAGAAAGTCCTCCCCAGTTCTGAGCAGCGCCCTCCTCACCCAAGTGCCAGGGTCACTGCAGGCCGCTCAAGGGCTCCCAGGTGATGGTGACTCCTGCACAGGGACGGACAGAGGCTTGAGGAATCGGGGTGAGGAAAGATTTGCCTATAGCTGTAGTTGTAGTGAATGTAGCTGCAGCACTGCCTCCTTGATGAGGTTTCCCGAAAGCAGGAGCTGCTGCAGGAGCTGGTGCTGGTCGTCATCGCTAGTGTGGGTTTCAGGCTGAGATCCAAGTCGCTGTTGCAGAAGGCTGGACATGGCTCTGCTCTGGGGCCAACCCCACCGGCACGGGCCTGAGAGAGGCTGCAGGGTGCTCGGCTTGCCTGTCACCGGAGGTCCCTCAAGGCCAAGCTGCCAGGACATAGGGCATAGGGCGCTGGCGCCCACGGTGAGCTCCGCCACGCAGTAGGGAGCCGCCCGGCTCTGCAGGCGCCCGCGCTCCCACAGCATGCTTTGAATGGCTCCTGGGTGAGCTGGGGCCCGGTCTCTGCAGGGAGATCTACAGAAGATCGAAGCATCTGCCTCGCTGGGGACCGGTTCTGTTCCACTGAGATCGCAGCCAGGACCCGCAGGGGCGGGGGGCCCGGGGCAGCACTCGGCGAGGCAGGGCCATTGTGCGCTGTGTCCAGCTTCAGCATCTCACGGACCTTGGCGATGAGCTGGTCCACATCGGTCAAGCTGCCCAGAGTCACAGACTGCTGCAGCAGGAGGAAGTTGTCGTCCTTGTCCTCCCCCTCTGCCTCAAAGCCGGCTTCCTTCTCTGCCCTCTGGCACCGCATGGCCCTCTGCCTGGGACCCATCGGCTGTGGGGGCATCGCTGGCGACCTGGCTGTCTGCGGGCTTGGTGGGCGGCTGCTGGGGCAAGAGAATCACAGAGGCTGGGGACAGGCTGGGCCTGAGATGAAGAAGCCTGGGGCCAACAGACTTCCAACCTAGGGAGGCTGCAGGATGTTTACAACCAGCAATTAGCAAAAGAATGTTAACAGGAGTTTGGGACAGTTAACTTCCCTTCTCTGAGAGCAAGGTGTATGGTGCCAGCCATGGCACTCCTGATTTAATGAGGTAAA
This sequence comes from Cricetulus griseus, assembly GCF_003668045.3. Classification (NCBI taxonomy): domain Eukaryota; kingdom Metazoa; phylum Chordata; class Mammalia; order Rodentia; family Cricetidae; genus Cricetulus; species Cricetulus griseus. The sequence continues at coordinate 9,635,703 of NW_023276919.1, read as the reverse complement.
TTTTGCCTTACCTGTAGAAATTCCCTTTTCAGGGCCCAAGTTCTTAAACTTTTACTAATTTTAGTTTTCATTTGTCAGCTTTAGTAGCCTGGGGCCTAGGTCTTGGGATATTCCCTTAAAAGCCTGGGGTATTGAGAGTAAAACACAGACCCTTGTCTAAAACTAGGAATTGGCCTGTGAGAATGGTAATTGTCTTGGGCTGGGGCCTTTTTTGGAAAGATTGCTTCAGATCCTGAGAACCCAGCTCCTCCCACCATATGGAGCTGTTGTTATTGGTCCAATGGCCACTTTTGGCTTAGCAATGCTCTAGAGATACCCTGTGATTCCTTTGTGTGGTGCCATTTGAGTAACTGCCTCTTGAATTTGTCCCTTCATATTGTGTTCCTGCTACTTCATAGAGGTCTATTCCTTTCTTCCCCTCTCCCACCAGAGTAGTATACAAGATGCTCTTTTCCTTAGAAGCTTAAATCTCAGCACTCCTGAGGCATAGGCAGGAGGAGGTGAGTTCAAGGCCAAATCACAGGTGAAATTAATTTATTCTGGCATATATCTTTGCTGTGTAATCCTCACATATACCTAAGTATTAGACCTACAAGTTGCCTGTCTATTTACTTTGTTCAAAGATCAACCTGGAGTATGAATCTAAAGACACTTAAGGATGATGTCATTTGTGGAATGCAAAAATGTCTAAGCTGGCTCCTCTTTGAGCTTTACGTAGAGTTGGATGCATACCATCAATAAAGAGATTTTTCTATATTAACCTCCTAAGTGTGTAAAGTGATTTCTCCCTGGAAAGGCATATTAATTCTAGGGCAGCTGCATTTCCATCTTGAAAAAATGTTTCTGAGACAAGCACTCTTATGTTGATGTCAGTGGTTTTGATTCCAGTCTGTTGTTCTCCATGGCAATGACCTGACTGACCTCTATATTACACCTCCAAAATTCTTCAATTAAATGATTGTCCCACCTCAGAGATTTAAAATTGTCCATTTGAGTCATGTAGTCAACTATCCCAAGCAGTCAGAGGAAAAGAATATGCATGTGGAGCATTGCTTCTGTCTTCAGACCAAAACAAGAGGAGTAGTGTATTGGGTACACTGCAGGAGAAACAGGGCAGGCAATCAGCTGCTGGAATCACCATCATGAAAAGGGTCTTGACTGTGATATAACTAATGTTTTTGTAATTTCCGAGCATGCTTTAATTCATGTCATGTGAATGAACAGAGACAGTTTGGAAATGTAGCTTCAGCGAATGAATATTGAATTTAAAATTAGGCAACTCTCCTATGCAGATAAATGTGTGCCATCCTGTTTGATACAGTTAAGTCAGCTCACAGGTTTCAGGTAGAGGCCATTGGGTGTAGCTCCATGAGTCACCCTACAGTACTCAGTAGCTAACATTTTAGATATGACAAAATTCATACAATGTCTTATTAGTGATGGTATCCCTACTAGGAAAGAGTCTACATTGTTTGAAAGTTAGTATAGCTAAGCATACTTTCATTTATTTTTATCTGTTTAAAAAACTGAATTACCGATAACATTTTTAAAATGTCCTTTCTTTAAATACATAACGGCCATAATCCCTTTGTTTCTATTTTTTCCATTGTTTCCTAGCTTAAGTATTTCCTTTTATTTTTATCTTCAGTGGTGTTTACTCATTAATATGTATCAGTTCAGAGCAATGGTTCTCCACCTGTGGGTTCTATATTATAATTAATACCACCAAAATTATACTTATGAAGTAGCACTGAAAACAGTTGTACAGTTGGCGGGTCCCCATGTCATGAGGAAATGAATTAAAGTGTCACAGCATTAGGAAAGTTGAGAATCACTTCTCTTGGTCAATGTCTCCCATAGCTCAAGCTTGCCTCACACTATGTAATTGAGAATTACTTTGAACACCTAATCCTGCTTCTCTTGCACATTACTGGAAAGACAGTCATCCAATTCATTTAGCTTGGGCCTTGACTATTCTCTGGGAGGGAAATAACAAGTAAATGAATATCCTCCAAGTTCTCAAGATTTTATTGTGAATTTACAAATGAAGGAGGAACCCGTGTAAGAATTTCATTCACCAACTGCAAAGCAGGTGTAGTTATAGACAGAAAGTAGGGGAAGGAAGAGAGATTTCCTTTTGTGACAGTAGTTGACATTTACCATGTGGAATCAGGTAACCAATATTAGATGTTCATAAATGTCCTGAATTCCATTTCTCAGTTTCATGGATCAGGCAAACAAGAATCTAGATAAAGAACAGAACTTATCATGAAACCAAATTCCTGTAGTTACAACATTTCAACCTAAGAAAAAGAACTGGATAAAATGGTCTTGCACTGCCTAACAGAATTGTTTTTTCCTGGTTTAAGATGATAACCCTGAGAAAAATAGTGTGAGTAGTACTGGATGTGCTCTGATACAAATCCCCAGTCTCTGGAGCATATGACCATAATGCCTGTTTCAACTTTTAAATATAACTTTTGGGGGTTATATATACATAATATCCACTATCATTTTCTCTGTCTTCAAGACATTTTTATAACCCCTTTCTTGTGTTCTCATCCAGGGCTTTCTTCTTCTTCTTCTTCTTCTTCTTCTTCTTCTTCTTCTTCTTCTTCTTCTTCTTCTTCTTCTTCTTCTTCTCCTTCTCCTTGTTTGTTTAACAACAGATGCTGTTTGAATGTGATCTGTGTTTGGTTGCAGGACTTCCGAGATTTGAAGCAAACGGTTGGCTGTGCTGAACATTGAGCATGTAATTGAATGTGCATACACAGCAACCTGTGCCATGGAAGAGGAACAGGATGTGCTCTGCCAGATTGGAGGATTTTACTAAATTACTAATTTCCCACATCAGGACCATAACTGACTATAGTGTGGAAGCATGAAAAGCTGGGAGTGCCTGTGTGATGTGAGTCATTTGATCTCTGCTCATTCAGTAGGGTGACTGCTAAAATCCTGAAGCCCAGCAGGGTAGTCTTAACTAAGGATGAACTTTTGGAAGGCTCATCCATCAGGAGCAGCCGTTGAGGGTAGCTTACAGGTTCCTTCCAGGATTCTCCTCTTGTTCTTCTGTGGAAAGCTGTAAGGAAGACCACAAGCCATGCCATGGTGAGTGTGTGGGCCTGTGTCCCCAGACCAGGTAGAGCATATTGGCTGAGATATAGAATCTGGACTTCTTGGGATGGGATGGACCATGAGCCTCATTGAAGTTCTGCTGGTCCCTGTGTTGAGCTGGGCAGTGGCCCTTGGTGTGGGGGACCCCTGGGAGGCTGCTTTTCTTCTCTTATCTAGGGTTGATCAGCAGTACACCTGTTGAAGCTACTGGCTGCCTACAGCCAGGTGATATTTCCTATTTTCCCTCCTCCCAAAAGGACTGTTTACAAATATGCAGATTATCTGCATAGGGCAAGGGGCTTAAGAGCTTGGAATTTGATCTCATTTACTTCCTAGGGAACTGCTGATGCTATAGAAGTCAACACCACTCTAAATAAAATTGGCATTTTTCTTTCAAGAGTTACCAGCTGTTTTGCCTTTATTAATCTTAAAACCCCTGCTGGAACCTGTAAGAAGTAGTAGCACTGGATGCTACATAGTGGAGGTGCTCACCAAGATTAAGAAAGAAGGGAATACACACTGACAGATCACTAGTGGATTTGCTGGCCAGCATCAAGGTCAAGGTAGCAGTGGGTGTATTGATATGTGTAAGAACAATACACCTGGATGACCATGCCCCCTAATGTGGGAGCACACACCTGCCATGCATTGAGGCCTGTGTGAGGACTCTGCTCAGGTGCAAAACCCCAGTGCGCATATGCAAGCTCCACTTAAAAGTTCTGCCTCCCATCTCTCATCCCTTCTTTTGGCTCCTCTCGGGTTGGCTGACAACTCAGCCCCATCTCTCCCTGCATTTCTGGTAAATAAACTTCATGTGGGTTGTTCATCCATTGTTCCTTTCTTTATATCAGCATCTACAGCTTAAACAAAAGAATAGCAATATGGCTGCCTCAACTCTTGAGAGAGTTAGGCTGGTAAGGTACTGTAAGTGTGCCACAGCTCTCAAAGGAGCTGGATTGTAAATAGAGAAGCACTGTCTCAAAAAGATATTTAAAAAGGAGAATATAGAAAAATAGAAACATTTAGCAATAGGAAATAAAAATGTCATGCATGGGTTTATTGGGATTTGTTTAGATATCAGACCAACAGTAACTTCAGTTAAAAATGTTATTCCTTTAGAGAGAGCATGGCATGGGGAGGAGGAATTACACAGAGCCTTCTAGAGATTGCTTTGGACATGGTCAGGAAGGGCACTGAGTCAGAGAGAGTACCAATAGAAGAGAAAATAGAGAAGCGTGTTTGTGCTCCAGGTGCAGGAGAGGGACGCAGCCACAGATGA
>NW_023276919.1:9578637-9630810 GCF_003668045.3 Cricetulus griseus | reverse complement strand
AAATGCTGACAATCAGCAGGGTGCAGAGGAATATTAAAAATACAATCCTTTAAATCCATCACAAGTAAATGACAATTTTTGGGATGGCCACAGGGCCTGGCATCCCTGGCTGAGTGGTATCCATGGGAATCATGGTATTATTGGACCTGTCTCAAGTCTTGTAACAGCCTCAATTACCTCATTTTTTCTTAACAATAAATATTGGGGTATTCCAGGGATAAGTGGAAGGGACAATGTGACCTGCATTGTGTTGCTCCTGAACCAGGACATGAGAAGCCTCCAATTTTAATTCAGATAAGGGCCATTGTTCTACCAAACAGATTCATCATTTTTCCAGGTGATAAGAGTTGGAGCTTTAGGAAGCTGCGGTAAAATGGGTCCCATTTAAATGTCCCAATCCTCTCCTGTCTCCAGGGGCTCTCTGTACCAGGGGGTCTGTCTGACACAGGCAGGGGTCGCCCTTTAAATTCTTCCCAATCCCTTTTCCTGGGCAATAGCCTGCTCTTTAAGCATACCCTGCACAGGAGTTATGACCCCATTGCTTCTAGGACATCTGGGTTCATTACTAAATTAGTTACAGATAAATATTGTGGGTACACCTCATTGTTTGGCAATTTTGAGGGACAGAATCTCTAGCTAAGCCAAATTGTATATTTAGACTTTAGTTTAAATGATGAAAATTATTAGGCTGTAGAGCTCTTTGTACCTGATTCAAATCTACTATTTTCATTAATCAACCTGTTAACTTGATGCCTTTAGCCAGTAGATAGGGGAAAGGCCAGAACAGCTCTCAATGTGACCGATAAATCGTTGAATTTTTTAGGTGAACAGCATATTGAAATTGTGCAAATAACATTTTTTTTTTAAGATTTGTTTTTTGCTTCAGCATAAGAAAGGTCTTTGGTCATCTGTTTAACAGGGGAAAGGTGATGAGGGGGTGAAAGTGCCCCGGCCCACGGGGCTCCGGTAATTCGTGAGGCTGAGGTGGATCATGCCTGAAAATGATGGGCAGGAAAGAAAGAACAGGACCAAGCAGGTTTTGTCAAGACCCAACTTTATTGAAACCAAGGGGCTTTTTAAAAAGAAAGGAAGAAGCAGAGAAAAAGGAGGTGGGGGAGGAATGAAAGTTAATTGCTCTCAGGCCAGGTATCTGGAATCTCCTATATTTATCTCAAGCAAGAGAAAGTGGGGGAAGGAATAGGTGTTAGTTGCTTCTCAGGCCAGGTCTGGAACCTGAGAGGTGTGATGCTAGACTAGATCTGAGTCCCGGAAGTGCCTTGAGGTTGGAGGGGCTGTAGAGTGGGGTGGGTGGGCTGTGGCCTGGACTGGGTGGCAGGGTCGTTGCCAACCCCACCTGCCCACCCAGCCCTTAGGACATGTCTTCTCCTGGCAGGTCCTCCTCCAGGTCCCTGTCTTCCCGAGGTCCCACAGTGCTGGGGTTGGGGGCACCCAGGAGAGGCCAAGGCTGCCTGTCTTCCTCTGCCTCAGCAGGCTCCTCTTTCACTTGCACCTCGTGGCTTTACTGAGGAGGGGAGAGGCGAGGGGGGCTGCTGCTCCCTTTGCAGGGCAGGGGCTCCCCAGGGGCACCCATGTCATCCTGGCTGAGGGGCAGAAGGCTGCTGGCTGAGCCAGGGTTCAGCTTGTCAGGACTGTTGAGGAAGGGGAAGTTGCTCTCTGCCAGGGCAGCCTGATAGCTGGTGTTAAGGGGCCAAAACTGAGGCCCGAGATCATCACTCCCTGTCATCCTTGATGATCTCCGTTTCTGATATTTCTGCTCCTCCACGGTCCACACAGCCCCCTTGACAGTCTCCACTTTGACGAAGCACTCATGCATTCTGAGGTTTTGGCTCACAACTTTCTTCCAGTTGTCAGTTTTTCCTCAGAAGAAGGCAAACATCCTGGTGATCCAGTTACAGATCTCTTTCAGAGTCAGTTGCCTATCTGGAGATTCTAGAATGGCCTGGCGGATAAGGGAGGCATAGGTGAAGGGGGGCCTGACAGCAACATTCTTGAAGTAATCATGATACTTGGGAAGCTCTGAATAGATGGGGGAGCCGAATTCGTGGCTGCTTCTCCTGCGGGCAGGGCCCCCACTATGCAAAGAGGTAGAGCCCAGACCACGGGGTTGCAAGGGTGTGACAGGGGCAGCAGCTGAAGTTGGGGCATGCACGAGGCCATCTGGGAATGGGTCTGAAGAGACGGTCACTGGCTGGCAGAAGGGCTTGGGCTCTGAAGGCCCCATGTGCACATGTGCCTTCATGGCCTGGAACCGCTCACTCTCCTTGGTGAGCTGGATCTCCAGCTGCTGGACCACCTGCATCTGTTCTTGGCATTGGGCCGTGCTCTGATCATCCAAAGCATGTTCTGTGTTGAGGTGTTTGATAAACTGGCCCAAGTCTTCACACAGGGTCTCACCGCCTGGCCAGTTGCATTCCCCATGTCCATAAAGGGGGTGGGAACTGGGGGTTTCCTCGTGGGAGGAGCTGTCTCTCCGAGGTGTGAGCACAGTGGGCTGTCTATTGGGTAAGGGGTGGTGGGAGAGGGGTGGGGAGACCTTGGGGGCGCTGGCGAACCAAGTAGCAGTGGCAGCTGTGCTGGCGAGGTCCAGCCCCTCCTGCCTGATGCTGTCCTCAGCAGGCTGCCCTGGGGCACCCTTGCCTTTCCACAGCTCAGGCAGGTCTGTTGGGCACGCGGCTGCTTGGGGGAGGGCCTGGAGGGGCCAGGACGCTTGGCTGGGCTGCAGGTGGACCAGCCCCTGCCTCTGCAGGTTGAGCAAGTGCTGTTGCTGCAACTGTTGCATCTGCAGGAGCTGCTGCTGGAAGGCCAGCTGTGTACTCCCCAGAGACTCTCTGGGCTGCTGTTTCCCAGCCTGCTGCTGGGTGAGGATCTGCAGGTGGAGCTGTTGTTGCTGCTGCTTGTAATATTCCTGCAGCTGCTGGGGCATGAGAGCTTGTTGCTGCTGCAGCAAGGCCTGCAGCTGAGGGGTGACAGGTTCTGCTGCATCTGCTGAGGGGTGAGCATGTGCTGTGACATCATGGCCTCAGACATAGGCACCTGCAGTGCAGAGGCCAACTGTATGCTGTCCTTGTTCCCTGGGGAGTTCAGATTGGAGGCTTGCTGCAACAGGAACTGCCTGGACACCTGGAAAGCCTGTTGCTGTTGGAACTGCAGAAGCTCCATGGAGCTCATTTTGCCAACGCTATCAGCTCCCCTAGTGGTGTCCCTGCCAGAGCCGTCCCTACCTGCAACTGCAGCCATGCCTGCCATACCGGACCCACTGCCACCATCAGCTTGCCCAGGGAGGCTGCCCACGCCGCCTTTCTGACCATTCGGTGCCGACCTGATTGTCTCCCATGCAGATTCCTCCATCATGTCGCTCTATAAGGACCTGGAGAAGAGAGCCCAAATAACATTTTTAACCTGATCGTAATAGTCTCTCTATACAGAATTGTCTCCACAATTTAAAGAGTCGTAAAAACAAAATGATTCTTAGTACATAGATTAAATGAATCATATTATTAGATGCTGAGAGACCATTGCAACACCACATTACTTGATTCTCTGAGCTGTGGTTGGGGCCGTCTCTCCTGCATAATTTTACTAGTAACAACATGAGCTGCTGTTCTATCAGAAGAACCATTAGTAAAAAATGACATAGTATTTTCATGGGACTGCTCCTTACTATTTTGGGAATCTGAAAGGATGCATTAGCGTGAATTGCAACAGCCCAAGATTTGGAAACTGATTATCAATTTTCTTTGAAATCAATTAATGGTTTTAACAGGCAGCTGTCTCCTGAGTGGCTTTTTCTCAAAAATCATGTATCAACATTTACTTTCTAGATTTTTCTTTACAACTATAAAAATTTAGGAGGATTTCTGTATCTTCTCATCTGCCAAATTCCATATAATCATCCATAGATTTCTCTTACCCCTCAATCAATGCTATGGGCTTCTTTTATTTTTCCACCAACTGAATCTTGAGGATTCAAATCAACATCTCCTGTTAAGACATTGAGTGACCAACTGGATGTTCTTATTGACTATAATTAAAGCAATTTTGGTAGCTAATTTACTATGTCTGAGACAAACTATATCCAAGTCAATTTAAGCAGTTCCTTTTGTCAGCATTCATGCATTCACAATCAAACATATATCAAACATTTATGTGTGGAGACACCAAACATTCACAACTTGCATACATCTCACATTTCTCATTTTGCCTAGGTTATGATCAGTTTGTTGAACTGAAAAATCCCTAATTTAAATCTCTGGTAACACAGCAGTTACACCCAATTCATGAATTATGAGCATCCAAAATTTGAACAGATCCAAATTTACCTATGTTGTCTTTCTTTCTTTCTCCATAAGGCCTTAAAAGAGTTTCTGACTGGCTGTTTCAATAGCGTTTTTATACATGTGACTGGTGTCAGCCACAGCTACATCTCCCAAGGCTGCAAGTTATTTAAGTTCTGACATTGACCTTACCCTAGCCTTCTCCCCTCTGACCTGCTGTAGGTCATCTGTGGCTGCGTCCCTCTCCTGCACCTGGAGCACAAACACGCTTCTCTATTTTCTCTTCTATTGGTACTCTCTCTGACTCAGTGCCCTTCCTGACCATGTCCAAAGCAATCTCTAGAAGGCTCTGTGTAATTCTTCCTCCCCATGCCCTGCTCTCTCTAAAGGAATAACATTTTTAACTGAAGTTACTGTTGGTCTGATATCTAAACAAATCCCAATAAACCCATGCATGACATTTTTATTTCCTATTGCTAAATGTTTCTATTTTTCTATATTCTCCTTTTTAAATATCTTTTTGAGACAGTGCTTCTCTATTTACAATCCAGCTCCTTTGAGAGCTGTGGCACACTTACAGTACCTTACCAGCCTAACTCTCTCAAGAGTTGAGGCAGCCATATTGCTATTCTTTTGTTTAAGCTGTAGATGCTGATATAAAGAAAGGAACAATGGATGAACAACCCACATGAACTTTATTTACCAGAAATGCAGGGAGAGATGGGGCTGAGTTGTCAGCCAACCCGAGAGGAGCCAAAAGAAGGGATGAGAGATGGGAGGCAGGACTTTTTAAGTGGAGCTTGCATATGCACACTGGGGTTTTGCACCTGAGCAGAGTCCTCACACAGGCCCCAATGCATGGCAGGTGTGTGCTCCCACATTAGGGGGCATGGTCATCCAGGTGTATTGTTCTTACACATATCAATACACCCACTGCTACCTTGACCTTGATGCTGGCCAGCAAATCCACTAGTGATCTGTCAGTGTGTATTCCCTTCTTTCTTAATCTTGGTGAGCACCTCCACTATGTAGCATCCAGTGCTACTACTTCTTACAGGTTCCAGCAAGGGATATGAAGATTAATAAAGGCAAAACAGCTGGTAACTCTTGAAAGAAAAATGCCAATTTTATTTAGAGTGGTGTTGACTTCTATAGCATCAGCAGTTCCCTAGGAAGTAAATGAGATCAAATTCCAAGCTCTTAAGCCCCTTGCCCTATGCAGATAATCTGCATATTTGTAAACAGTCCTTTTGGGAGGAGGGAAAATAGGAAATATCACCTGGCTGTAGGCAGCCAGTAGCTTCAACAGGTGTACTGCTGATCAACCCTAGATAAGAGAAGAAAAGCAGCCTCCCAGGGGTCCCCCACACCAAGGGCCACTGCCCAGCTCAACACAGGGACCAGCAGAACTTCAATGAGGCTCATGGTCCATCCCATCCCAAGAAGTTCAGATTCTATATCTCAGCCAATATGCTCTACCTGGTCTGGGGACACAGGCCCACACACTCACCATGGCATGGCTTGTGGTCTTCCTTACAGCTTTCCACAGAAGAACAAGAGGAGAATCCTGGAAGGAACCTGTAAGCTACCCTCAATGGCTGCTCCTGATGGATGAGCCTTCCAAAAGTTCATCCTTATTTAAGACTACCCTGCTGGGCTTCAGGATTTTAGCAGTCACCCTACTGAATGAGCAGAGATCAAATGACTCAGATCACACAGGCACTCCCAGCTTTTCATGCTTCCACACTATAGTCAGTTATGGTCCTGATGTGGGAAATTAGTAATTTAGTAAAATCCTCCAATCTGGCAGAGCACATCCTGTTCCTCTTCCATGGCACAGGTTGCTGTGTATGCACATTCAATTACATGCTCAATGTTCAGCTCAGACAACCCTTTGCTTCAAAGCTGGGACGTCCTACAACCATACACAGATCACATTCAAACAGCATCTGTTGTTAAACAAACAAGGAGAAGGAGAAGAAGAAGAAGAAGAAGAAGAAGAAGAAGAAGAAGAAGAAGAAGAAGAAGAAGAAGAAAGCCCTGGATGAGAACACAAGAAAGGGGTTATAAAAATGTCTTGAAGACAGAGAAAATGATAGTGGATATTATGTATATATAACCCCCAAAAGTTATATTTAAAAGTTGAAACAGGCATTATGGTCCTATGCTCCAGAGACTGGGGATTTGTATCAGAGCACATCCAGTACTACTCACACTATTTTTCTCAGGGTTATCATCTTAAACCAGGAAAAAACAATTCTGTTAGGCAGTGCAAGACCATTTTATCCAGTTCTTTTTCTTAGGTTGAAATGTTCTAACTACAGGAATTTGGTTTCATGATAAGTTCTGTTCTTTATCTAGATTCTTGTTTGCCTGATCCATGAAACTGAGAAATGGAATTCAGGACATTTATGAACATCTAATATTGGTTACCTGATTCCACATGGTAAATGTCAACTACTGTCACAAAAGGAAATCTCTCTTCCTTCCCCTACTTTCTGTCTATAACTACACCTGCTTTGCAGTTGGTGAATGAAATTCTTACACGGGTTCCTCCTTCATTTGTAAATTCACAATAAAATCTTGAGAACTTGGAGGATATTCATTTACTTGTTATTTCCCTCCCAGAGAAAAGTCAAGGCCCAAGCTAGAATGAATTGGATGACTGTCTTTCCAGTTAATGTGCAAGAGAAGCAGGATAGGTGTTCAAAGTAATTCTCAATTACATAGTGTGAGGCAAGCTTGAGCTATGGGAGACATTGACCAAAAGCAGTGATTCTCAACTTTCCTAATGCTGTGACACTTTAATTCATTTCCTCATGACATGGGGACCCGCCAACTGTACAACTGTTTTCAGTGCTACTTCATAAGTATAATTTTGGTGGTATTAATTATAATATAGAACCCACAGGTGGAGAACCATTGCTCTGAACTGATACATATTAATGAGTAAACACCACTGAAGATAAAAATAAAAGGAAATACTTAAGCTAGGAAACAATGGAAAAAATAGAAACAAAGGGATTATGGCCGTTATGTATTTAAAGAAAGGACATTTTAAAAATGTTATCGGTAATTCAGTTTTTTAAACAGATAAAAATAAATGAAAGTATGCTTAGCTATACTAACTTTCAAACAATGTAGACTCTTTCCTAGTAGGGATACCGTCACTAATAAGACATTGTATGAATTTTGTCATATCTAAAATGTTAGCTACTGAGTACTGTAGGGTGACTCATGGAGCTACACCCAATGGCCTGTACCAGAAACCTCTGAGCTGACTTAACTGTATCAAACAGGATGGCACACATTTATCTGCATAGGAGAGTTGCCTAATTGTAAATTCAATATTCATTCGCTGAAGATAACATTTCCAAGCTGTCTCTGTTCATTCACATGACATGAATTAAAACATGCTGGGAAATTACAAAAACATTAGTTATATCACAGTCAAACCCTTTTCATGATGGTGACTCCAGCAGCTGATTGCCTGCCCTGTTTCCCCTGCAGTTTACCCAATACACTACTCCTCTTGTTTTGGCCTGAAGACAGAAGCAATGCTCCAAATGCGTATTCTTTTCCTCTGACTGCTTGGGATAGTTGACTACATGACTCAAATGTACAATTTTAAATCTCTGAGGTGGGACAGTCATTTAATTGAAGAATTTTGGAGGTGTAATATAGAGGTCAGTCAGGTCATTGCCATGGAGAACAACAGACTGGAATCAAAACCACTGACATCAACATAAGAGTGCTTGTCTTAGAAACATTTTTTCAAGATGGAAATGCAGCTGCCCTAGAATTAATATGCCTTTCCAGGGAGAAATCACTTTACACACTTAGGAGGTTAATATAGAAAAAATCTCTTTATTGATGGTATGCATCCATCTCTACGTAAAGCTCAAAGAGGAGCCAGTTTAGACATTTTTGCATTCCACAAATGACATTATCCTTAAGTGTCTTTAGATTCATACTCCAGGTTGATCTTTGAACAAAGTAAATAGACAGGCAACTTGTAGGTCTACATACTTAGGCATATGTGAGGATTACACAGCAAAGATATATGCCAGAATAAATTAATTTCACCTGTGATCTGGCCTTGAACTCACCTCCTCCTGCCTATGCCTCAGGAGTGCTGAGATTTAAGCTTCTAAGGAAAAGAGCATCTTGTATACTACTCTGGTGAGAGGGGGGAAGAAAGGAATAGAGCTCTATGAAGTAGCAGGAGCACAATATGAAGGGACAAATTCAAGAGGCAGTTACTCAAATGGCACCACACAAAGGGATCACAGGGTATCTCTAGAACATTGCTAAGCCAAAAGTGGCCATTGGACCAATAACAACAGCTCCATATGGTGGGAGGAGCTGGGTTCTCAGGATCTGAAGCAATCTTTCCAAAAAAGGCCCCAGCCCAAGACAATTACCATTCTCACAGGCCAATTCCTAGTTTTAGACAAGGGTCTGTGTTTTACTCTCAATACCCCAGGCCTTTAAGGGAATATCCCAAGACCTAGGCCCCAGGCTACTAAAGCTGACAAATGAAAACTAAAATTAATAAAAGTTTAAGAACTTGGGCCCTGAAAAGGGAATTTCTACAGGTAAGGCAAAATTTACCTCATTAAATCAGGAGTGCCATGGCTGGCACCATACACCTTGCTCTCAGAGAAGGGAAGTTAACTGTCCCAAACTCCTGTTAACATTCTTTTGCTAATTGCTGGTTGTAAACATCCTGCAGCCTCCCTAGGTTGGAAGTCTGTTGGCCCCAGGCTTCTTCATCTCAGGCCCAGCCTGGCCCCAGCCTCTGTGATTCTCTTGCCCTAGCAGCCGCCCACCAAGCCCGCAGACAGCAAGGTCGCCAGCGATGCCCCCACAGCCGATGGGTCCCAGGCAGAGGGCCATGCGGTGCCAGAGGGCAGAGAAGGAAGCCGGCTTTGAGGCAGAGGGGGAGGACAAGGACGACAGCTTCCTCCTGCTGCAGCAGTCTGTGACTCTGGGCAGCTTGACCGACGTGGACCAGCTCATCGCCAAGATCGGCGAGACGCTGAAGCTGGACACAGAGCACGATGGCCCTGCCTCGCCCAGTGCTGCCCCGGGCTCCCCGCCCCTGCGGGTCCTGGCTGCGATCTCAGTGGAACAGAACCGGTCCCCAGCGAGGCAGATGCTGCGATCTTCTGTAGATGTCCCTGCAGAGACCGGGGCCCCAGCTCACCCCGGAGCCATTCACTGCATGCTGTGGGAGCGCGGGCGCCTGCAGAGCCGGGCGGCTCCCTACTGTGTGGCGGAGCTCACCTTGGGCGCCAGCGCCCTATGCCCTGTGTCCTGGCAGCTTGGCCTTGAGGGACCTCCGGTGACAGGCAAGCCGAGCACCCTGCAGCCTCTCTCAGGCCCGTGCCGGCGGGGTTGGCCCCAGAGCAGAGCCATGTCCAGCCTTCTGCAACAGCGACATGGATATCAGCCTGAAACCCACACCAGCGATGAGGACCCAGCACCAGCTCCTGCAGCAGCTCCTGCTTTCAGGAAACCTCATCAAGGAGGCAGTGCTGCAGCTACATTCACTACAACTACAGCTACAGGCAAATCTTTCCTCACACCGATTCCTCAAGCCTCTGTCCGTCCCTGTGCAGGAGTCACCATCACCTGGGAGCCCTTGAGCGGCCTGCAGTGACCCTGGCACTTGGGTGAGGAGGGCGCTGCTCAGAACTGGGGAGGACTTTCTTGTCCCTGGCAGCTAACAAGCAGGGTAGCTTCCTCACCAGCCTGTACCTGCGGACCAAGGCATTCACCCAGATGTGGCTAGTAACAAATCTACACTTCGCACCCAAGTGACTGGAATTGGGGCTGAACTGATTATAGGATTTTAACTTAACTGAAATGTTTTTGAATAAATCTGTTCAGGTTTTTGTTAAAAAAAAAGAGAAAAAAAAGATCCTGCAGCCAAGGGGATAATTGACAGTACCCAGTGACCGTCTAACCCTGCAAGCCCATGCCCTGTCTTATTTCACTCAAATGTATCTCACTTAAAATATATACCTACTGCTATACTCTGTACTTTGGAAAACCTGATGTAAACATGGAAACCCTGTAATTTGTGGCTTTCAACCTTATAGTCTGCCCCTGTAAAAGCTTCTCTTTTTGGGTGGTTGGTATCTCACTTGCCTGTCATGCAGTAAGATCATAGCTGGGCAGCTTGAAATAAAAAGAAACCTTTTGCTTTTGCAACAGAGTGTCAAAACCTTGGTTTAGTCTCTGGGCTCCAGGAACCTGGCACAACAATTTGGTTTCCTGACCATGAAACTCAAGACCCTACCAGGACTCAGAACTCGTAGGTTTTCAACTCCAACAAGTTGGTTGAGTAAATGTTTTATATTTGTCTGTTAAGTTCATGTTCCTCTAATTTATGTATGCTAGGGTAACAGGTAATAGAGGTAACAGGCCAAGAGCTTGGCAGATTTGCCTACAATGCCAGGCCTGGGCAACCTAGTAGAAGTCCTCAACTTTTCTTCTAGGGCAGGTATTCTATGGAGAGTTGGGTCAAACCTGCAATCTAGGTTAAAATAGGGGGTCTAATTGAGAACTTCTGTTGGTAAAATAGGGGGTCCAATTGAGGACTTCCAATTGTAAAGGTAGGAAACTAGGTATAGGCACTTTATTCCTAGTCTCAGCCCTGTGTTTGTTGTTTGTCAGTTTGTCTTCTCTTGAAGGATTATGCCTCAGGACAGAATGTAAAGGGACAGACCCCTTCCTCCCCTTTGAAAAACAGGGGGGAAGTTACAGCCTGGTGGAGGACAGTACCCTCTGGCTCCTTGCATGCCCCTAGACTAGCCTGGGCTGCCAGCCTCCTAATGGAGGCTCCTGGGGCTACATAAAAGCCTGTGAATGGCAGGCACTCAGAGCCTGCTTGTCCCTGGGCTTGCATGGGAGATGGCTTCCAGAAGGACTTGCCCAGCCCCATTCTCCCTGCAGGGTGACAGTGGCCTACAGCATGCCTGCAGGGTGTAAGCTTCCTCCACATAGGCCTCTGTCAGTGGTGAATTCAAGGATAACAAATCCTAGGGAGAAAGATGCCTGTGGGGTGCACACTGGCTAGCCAAGAGGTGGTTGCCTCCAAATCTAAGTGTGCCCCTCTGGCCCTGCATTACTGGGAAGCTGAGGTTCCAGCAGGTCTATGGGCAGAAGGGGCTCAGATGGTAGCAGCAGGCCTGTGATTGCTGGAGGGAGGGGCATCATCAGTGTTGCTCAGCCACCCAGGGAATGTTGCTCAGTGTTGCCTCTTCACCATTGCCCAGTAAGTGCAGAGAGCGTGAATGCAGCCTGGGTGGCACTTGCTTGCTCATGAGGCCTAAAGGGCATGAGTGAACCTTTGGAAACCTTGCTGCTCTTAGGAAAGCCATGGTTCCCCAAAGTTAACACTCACTGGCTCACTTGCCTGTCACAGCTCTCTCCAGTGCTAGCAGATAGGATTCCTGCACCCTGAATGAAAAGTTGCCTACTCCTAGCCAAACAGGCTTGGCTTTGTGCTGTAAAGTTAGAGTCTATGGATGCTAGGTTAGTGTTATGACACTGTAGCCAGACTTCCCTCCACCAGGTCTGCTCTGGTCATTCAGATTCAAGGGCTGCTTACAAATTGTTATTGGTTAGGGTAATGAAAAATGTTTTTCTAAACCACTGGCAGGCAAGAACAGTTTGTACCCATCAGTGGTGCCTCCATTTCTTCCTAAAACAGTTATATTAATTTATACCATTCTGTATACTTTGGGAAGCTTTGACATTTACATAAAAGTCAAAGATACATTGTGTTTTAAAATAATGCTTTTCTTTCCACAGGAAAAAAAATATATGTGTTCTAGTTATCCAAATGTAATGAGTTACATTTATTTGTCATCATTTTAACAAATTGGTACATATTATTATTAACTAAAAAAAGCAGGAATTTAGGGTATAGGTTTTTTGTCAACTAAAATATAATAATATATAAAAGTTGTATTAAGTTTTACTGTCAGGGGCCAGGAATACAGTGCCTGCACTGTGTGGTTCCTGCTAACAATTAAGATGGAGAAATAAGGTTAAAAAATGGATGGTATGTAGATGTGATGGCTATGTGAAGACTTGGTATGATCAGTCTGATGCAAGAAGACCAAATGTGTTAAAACATTAGATGTAGGAGATGTCAAATGGAGGTGCACATTCAGATGTCCACAGAATACACCAAAGCATCACAGAAGAGCATTGGAAAGAACTTAAGTGTTGAGAGTAGGATTCTGCTTCTCTGCGCAATAAACAATAAAACTGGAGAGTTGTAAGGAGGTATTTCATACAGTGCATTACCCCTGTACAAATGGAAAAAGTTAAGTTCAATGTTTCTAGAACAATATGGCTGTTAATTTTTGTACAATGCCAACTGAACGGGGTAAACTGGGATACTTTTTTTCAAAGATGACAGCACTCTAATGTTTCCAAAAATTCATATATATATATATATATATATATATATATATATATATCAATAATGGTATTATGTTATGCATCAATAGCAGCAACAGCTTTTCCAGGTCCTGCAGTCATTTAAACAAAATTGTAGAGATACCCAATACTGTCCATTAAAAAAAAAAGTAAAAACCAAAATCCCAGAAAAACAGCACAGTTCTGTTACCCTTGAGAAACCTGGCACCATTTTTTTTAAATTAGCTTGTCAATCATCATCTGGAAGGAAACCATTCTGAGAAAATCATTAAAAGCAGCTCTGATAAAGCAGGTCACTACTATGTATCATAAAGCAGGTCCACATATGAGTGAGTACATATCATGTTTATCTTTTTGTGATTGGGTTACCTCGCTCAGAATGGTATCGTCTACATCAATCGATTTTCCTGCAAATTTCAAGATTCCATTGTTTTTTTCTGCTGAGTAGTACACCATTGTGTAAATATACCACATTTTCTATCCATTCTTCGGTTTAGAGGCATCTAGGCTGCTTCCAGTTTCTGGCTATTACAAATAATGCTGCTATGAACATGGTTGAATAGATCTCCTTGTTATATGAATGTGCTTCTTTTGGGTATGTGCCTAGGAGTGGAATTGCTGGATCTTGTGGTAGACTTATTCCCATTTTTTTGAGGAGTCGCCATACTAATTTCCAAAGTGGCTGTACAAGTTGGCACTCCCACCAGCAGTGGAGGAGTGTTCCTTTTCTCTGCATCCTCTCCAGCATAAACTGTCATTGGTATTTTTGATTTTAGCCATTCTGACAGGAGTAAGATGGTATCTCAGAGTTGTTTTGATTTGCATTTCCCTGATGGCTAAGGATGTTGAACACTTTCTTATGTGTCTTTCAGCCATTTTAGATTCCTCTATTGAGAATTGTCTATTTAGTTCTGTACCCCATTTTTTAATTGGATTGTTTGGTGTTTTCGAGAATAGCTTCTTGAGTTCTTTGCATACTTTGGAGATCAGCCCTCTGTCAGATATTGGATGGTGAATATCTTTTCCCAGACTGTGGGCTGTCGTTTTGTCTCGCTATGTTCTTTGCCTTCCTGAAGCTACTCAGTTTCAGGAGGTCCCATTTATTAATTGTTGATCTTAGTGTCTATGCTATTGGTGTTATGTTCGGGAAGCGGTGTCCTGTACTGATAATTCAAGGGTATTTCCCAATTTATCCTCTAGTAGTTTCAGTGTGGCTGGGTTTATGTTGAGGTCTTTGATCCATTTTGACTTAAGTTTTGTGCAGGGTGAAAGGCTTGGGTCTATCTGTAGTCTTCTACTTGTTTGCATCCAGTTATGCCAACACCATTTATTGAAGATGTTGTCTTTGTTCCAGCGTATATATTTGGATTGTTTGTCAAAAATCATGTGGTTGTAGGTGTGTGGGTTAATTTCAGGGATTTCAACTCTATTCCATTGTTCTACCAGTCTATTTTTGTGCCAATACCAAGCTGTTTTCAGGACTATAGCTCTGTAATAGAGCTTAAAGTTAGGGATGGTGATGCCTCCAGAAGTTCCTCTGATGTACAGGGTTGTTTTGGCTCTCAGGAGTCTTTTGTTTCTCCATATAAATTTGAGCATTGCTCTTTCAAGATCAGTAAAGAAATGTGTTGGGATTTTGATGGGGATTGCATTGAATCTGTAGATTACTTTGGCATGATTGCCATTTTTACTATCTTGATTCTGCCTATCCAAGAGCATGGGAGATCTTTCCATTTTCAGGTTTCTTCTTTAATTTCTTTCTTTAGAGACTCAGCTGTGGGTGATACTTGATTGGCCAGTAAGACTAACCACATTGTTTTCCTTGATTGTTGGCACCACCTAGTGGTCACGGAACATAAATAATTTTTGTATTCTGACCCATAAAAATTATTCTCATCCTCAATTTTATGTGTAGACCATAATTAACAGGTATGCATTTAGTCAACACACCATCCAGAATTATCAACAAATTTGACACAGAAATTAAAATGGGTAAATTGTATACAATTTGACTGTAGATATCAGAACTCATATCCTTGACCCAAGAACTTTCTACTAAATTTCTAGAGGGTATAGTGCATAATAGTCTAGTAGAAGATTGCACTGACTAAGAAAGGACATTTCTGGAAGGGAGTGAAGGAATTTCCCTGTAGTGTTGTCAAAAACTATGCAAGAGGCAGCCAGGTGGAAGACAGACTTGAGGTGGGTTTCAAAAAGGATGGATGTTTTTGACTACTGAGCATGTTTCTATCAAAGAATCCTGACAGGAATCCTGCAATTCTTTGATTGGACTGAAATGTAGGAACTTGGTTAGCAGATTCATACCTGAGCACTCGGGTCAGTTAGAAAATGAAGACAAAATACCAGTGAACTGAGTCCTGCCAGGGTACATGCCTAGACAACAAAAACACTGACAATCAATGGGCTGGGGACTTCAATTTCTCAAAGCAACATGCTTGAAAATGTGCTAACTAAATGTTTATAGATCCTAATCCCAAGTCAAACATGAGTCAAATTCCTCCATTCAGTGAACAAGTAGAGAAAAACCAATAGATAAGTGATGATATCATCACACTCAAGTCACTGGACTCCAAAGGGGAGATAGTAAAAATTACCTCACTTATGAAATGTATAACAAATCCATCTATTCACCTTGATATTTAAAAGGTTTTAAATATGTGTTGCTGCTGATGTTGGGTGTGTGTGTGTGTGTGTGTGTGTGTGTGTGTGTGTGTGTGTGTGTTTGATGACAATTTGCAACAGTTAATTTATCTTTCTACCATCTGGGTCCTGACACACATCAAATCTTGAGATTTGGGAGTAAGCACCATTATCCAACTGTTCCATCCTGCCAGCCCAGGATGTTTATTTCTCATTTGTAACTCAATCTAGAACATTCCATATAATTCAGAAAATTACTTATTGAAAACAGCAAGAGAAGAAAGGCATGGAAGTCAAGTGTGTTCTTTTTTTCTTTTTCATTATTGGAGACCATTTTTTTGTGTATTCCAGCCTGACCTGGAAACCTGAATATGCCCTGAATTGACTTCAGACTGAAATCCTTTCCAGCAGCCTTACACGTCCAAGAAGACACAACCCACCATGCCCAAAACTCAAATATGGTTCTGTAATTCATATTGTAAAATACAGAATAGAGCATATTGAAAAATAATCAATAAAGAAAAAGAAAATGGGGTCTGTGTGATGCCTTGGTGAGTAAAGACACTTGCCACCAAAGTTGTTAACCTGAGTTCAATTCCCAGAACTCACATGGTAAATGACAATTGGTCTGTTGATCTCTGGAAGTTGTCCTCTCTTTTCCAGATATAAAGATGCCTTTTAGTAACAAAAGATGCTTAGTACTGGATCAAATGTTTAAAGAGGCCAAGACACATAGGCATGACCAATGTGCAGAATATAGAAATACTCCTTGAAAAGCTTGCCTTGTAATTCACACACTTTCCTGTGGAGCATCAAAATTCTTGTTTCTCTGTCTTAAGCACACAGAATAAAGAATCAGGATGATGCCCCACAACATTTGCCTCTGTATTAGAAAGCCATGCTGAGGTACATGGAAGGAAATCAGGATCTACCTGGCCCTAAGGGATGATGGAAAAAGAGATAAAATGGAAATACAAACTGTGAACAGTTTCTACTCTGAACTGTAAACATCAATGCGGAATTTTTGACAGATGGTGTGGTTCTATTTTGTTGTTTGTCAGAACTGAGGTCAAAATTAAGAGGGGTCCTTGGGGGCATTCATATTGTGCCACTAAAGGTAAATTCTTGGACCAATGAAAGACAGACCAGAGGGAAAGCATTTGCCAAC
Organism: Cricetulus griseus; assembly: GCF_003668045.3. Taxonomy (NCBI): domain Eukaryota; kingdom Metazoa; phylum Chordata; class Mammalia; order Rodentia; family Cricetidae; genus Cricetulus; species Cricetulus griseus. The sequence goes on along the minus strand of NW_023276919.1, from coordinate 9,614,226 downwards.
AATATTTTCATTAATCAAGAAAGAAAGTCAGAGGTTCGAAGATGATCAGAAAGCATCTTAGTTCCCACCACAAACAATGCCAACTGGAGATGCAGTTGTGTTATTCCCATGATCCTCCCGGGAAGCTTCCTGGAAACCTAAGTGTTTGAGTTTGGGGGGGAGTATGGTTGCAAACTGAAACTTAAAGGAATTGATGGAAGGGCACCACTAGGAGTGGAGCCTGCAGCTTAATTTGACTCAACATGGGAGACCTCACCCTGACCAGACACAGACAGGATTGACAGATTGATAGCTCTTTCTTGAATCTGTGGTGGTGGTGCATGGCCTTTCTCATTTGGTGGAGCAATTTGTCTGGTTAATTCCAATAAGGAAGGAGACTCTGGCATGCTAACTAGTTAAGTGACCCCTGGGCGGTCAGAATCCCCCAACTTCTTAGAGGAACAAGTGGCATTCAGCCACCTGAGATTGAGCAATAACAGGTCTGTGATGCCCTTAGATATCTGAGGTTGAATGCACACTACACTGACTGGTTCAGCGTGTGCCTACTCTGTGCCAGCAGGAGTGAGTTACCCATTGAACCCCATTCGTGATGGGGATCGGGGATTGCAATTATTCCCCATGAATGAGGAATTCCCAGTAAGTGCGGGTCATAAGCTTGCTTTAATTAAGTCCCTGCCCTTTGTACACACCGCCTGTCGCTATTACCAATTGGATGGTTTAGTGAGGCCCTCAGATCGGCCCTGCAGGGGTCTGCAGATGGCGTTGGCTGAGTGCTGAGAAGAAGTGGAACTTGACCATCTAGAGGAAGTAAAAGTCCTAACAAGGTTTCCCAAGGTGAACCTGCAGAAGGATCAGACAAAAATTGACAGAAAATTAGTCACCTGTTTAAAGGTGTGTAGGTAAGCATACCCTTTGGGTGTTGCCCAATTTGGCAGCCGCTGACTACCTGGTCATTGAGGAGGCATAGCTAGACTGAGTGGAGATGCTCTGTGAGCTCTGTATATCCTCTGTGCTCCAGATCATAGTAGACAACATAATTAAAATACATCATCATTTACAGTTTTGCCCGTGTTCAAACATTGAAGATGTGTATGTATGTATGTATGTATGTATGTATGTATTTCTTCTTTCTGCCTCTCTAGTATTTTGTCAAACCCTTTACATATGATTTTATTGTGCTTCTATTTATGCCAGCTTGATTTCTATTGAATCTAACACAAATGTAAAAACTGAAATGGTCGAACCCATTCTATATATAGAGATACATTGTTCAGACTAGACAAAGGGTTGTACATGGGTGGGGAGGTGCCTTAGTCCTGCCTCAATGAGATGATGTGACAGACTTAGTAAACATGAGTTGAAGAGGCTTTACTTTATCCAAGGAGAAGATGGGATGGGAGAAGAGAGGGGAACTGGTATTGGAATGTAAAAACTATATTGCTAAAATGAGAAAAAAAGAAGCAGAGAACAATAAATAAGTACCAGTGGACACCTGCTGAGAATCTTGAATTTAGAGAGAAGCCAGAAGAATTGGTTCTGCCTTATGCTTAAAGACTCTGAAGCCTGTTTTATTACCTGTATACAACAACTAGTATTTACTTATGGGAGAATAAGGGAATCTTAGGATATGAGTCACATAGTCCTCCCTAATGGTATAAGAAAACCCAAGGACAGACAGTTAAGATCTCAGTTCCCAGCAGGACATCTATATGTTTATGAAGACGACTATAAACAGTGTCCATTATCCCAGTTTAATTGACCATCTAGGAAGTTGTCCCTGGATCTCAGAATGAAATGTCGTAGCAATAGTGCTCTCACAGGGACAGCACCCATGAGAAATGACACTTCTTTCTCTTTGGATGTAAGTGGAAGGAGTTCTGACAGCTGGAGAGTTCGAGCAATTGGCCTTAAGACATGGGTTTATATTCTTCAAGGTCTCCAACCCATCAGAACTCAGGAAGACATGGCTAAAGCACAGGTAAAGGTGTGAACAGGGAGAGGAGCAGGATGGATACCAGCAGGCATAAGTGTCCTGAATGTCTTCCCAGAACACACAAGGAGCACCTGGGAACTCAAATCATGGCAATGGCAGAAATAAGAGGGGAGCAGATCTCAAATGTATACCCCTGGAATTTGTGAGGTTTTCTGACTTGTTTGATATTCAAAATTGTAGAGGAACTGACTATGAGGACTTATGCCTGGATGGACCTACCATGTGCTCTACAAAAGCTAAGAAGACTATAACAGCAGAAACTAATGATACAACATAGAAATATAATGGAGAACAGCAACAAAGCCACCATATACTTCTTTTGAAAAGAGTAACCAAACTGCCAATCTTCAGGGAAAAAAGGACTCAAGTTACTAGAACAACAAAAGAAATGAAAGCTATCACTTCCAACTTTACAAAACAATAAGGATCATAAGGAATATTGTAACAGCTATAGACCTATAAAAGATGAAAGACTACAATTTGCTGCAATGTGTTAGAACCCAGCAGGTAACAAAAAGTCAAATATGAAAGACAAAAAGTCTTACATTAGTTTACCTGTATATTGTTTATATTGTGTTCTCATAGAGGATGGGTGTATAGTGGTAGCATATAGAAGCTTGGAAATGTTATCTGGAAGGAGACATATGGTTGATAAAAGAAATATATTTGAAAAGTACAATATGACTAGATTTAATTTATTAAGAAAAATGTAGGGCTAGAGAGATGGTCCCATGGTTCATAGCACAGGTTGCTATAGCAGGAGACCAATATTCAATTCCCAGCATTCACATGGAGGCTCACCTCTGGTTGTAATGCTGGTCTCAGTGCATCCAATGCTATCTTCCAGATTCCAAGGTATCAGGCATGCACACAGTGCTCAGAAGTATTTGTAGGTGAAAACACCCATACACATTGAATAAAGTGCTTAAAAAAGAAAAATTTAAGAAATGACAATGAAGATTTATTACCACAAATATGTGAAGGAAGATAATTGTTAATTATCTTAATGTAAGATCTTACAATTTGTATTAATACATTGCATGTGTTTCATATCATCACATTATATAAGTTTAAAACACTATGTTACTTTTCAATTAAATAAGTTAAGTTGTATGCCAAAAAATATTTAGACAGCTTAAAAGAAATGGACAAACTTCCATAAACAATAACAGAACAGAATGCTCTAACTTAGGCCTCATAGCTCAAGTGTATAATATCAGCTGCATTGAGAGGCAGGAGGATCCTAAGTTAAAGCCTCCCTGATCTACTGAGTAAATTTAAGCTTATCTTGTTCAGGTCAGTTAGAACCTGCATCAAACGCAAAAGTCTGAAAGGACTAGGATGTTTATCACTAGTAGAATTCCTGCCTAATATGATGAGCATTCAGTTTTAGTCTTTACTACTAGAAAGAAAATGGGGCCAAGGGACATTTAAAGGCACACTTAACAGTAAAAAGACAATTTAAATAAAACTGACAGGATAGAAGAAGGGGGTTGCAAAGAATCTATCTGACAAGAACGTTGTACTCTGAACATTCAAAGAACCTGCAGAAAGATGGGTACAAAGAGGCTTGAGAGATGGCTCAGCAGTTGAGAGCACTGACTGCTCTTCCACTAAGTCCTGAGTTCAATTCCCAGCTACCACAAGGTGGCTCACAATGATCAATAGTGAAACCTGGTGCCCTCTTCTGGCCTGTAGGCACACTTGCATGCACAGTCTTTACATAATAAATAAATAAATCTTAAAAACCAAAACAAATAAATAAAATATTAAAACAGATGTATAACACAACTTTCAAGCCATGTTTGCAGTACAATTTCCTCAAAGACAAAAGTCATCAATAAGCACATGAAAAGAGTCAAATGTACTTACTTATTGGGATGACAATCAAATTCAGGAGACACCACCTCCTCCTCAGTTTTGTACAGCTACAGTTACAACACACAGATATTACATAGAAGAATTCCATGGAACCAGAAGCCTTATGCACAGCTGCTGAGATGTAAAATAAGGTAGCTGTTTTGAAAACAGTCTAGAAGTTCCTCAGTGCATGAAGCAGATATTTACCATAGATTCCACAGCTCCTAGATGGGAACCCATGAGAAAGAAATGTGTTTCCACAACTTGAGCACAAGAGTTGGTAGTGGTATTGTTTATAATGACCAGGAGACATGCACAATACAAACTAATGAATAATTATCTGAGAGAGCATATCCTGAAGTTCCTTCCTGTGGTTTAGATAAGCATAAAACAACAGCACAAGTGCAGAGGTCAGAGAACAACCATTCTGAGTAACTTCTCTGTGTCCATCATAGGTGTCCTTGCAATGGAAATCAGCACTTGCCTACAGCAAGCACTTTACCTGATGAGCAATTTCCTTTTCTTCCTTCTTTCTTTCTATCCTTCCCTCTTTTCTTCCTCATTTACTTTGTTTTTGAGAAAGCCTGTCTTCCTACCCCTCCACACTTCTCTTTGCATCCACATTTTTTCCTTCTTCCTTCCCCCTCCCTGTTACCCGTCTTTCTCTTTCTTTTTCTTTTATGGGGCCATAATTGGCCTAGTCATCTTGGCAATCCTACTGCCTCAGCACTCCAGTGATGATATTACAGGCCTGGCCATTACAGTCCTGGTCCTTTGGGAGTATTTCTCAACTGTGCCTACTGACTTGGAGACCTGCTCTTTGCATATGAACTTGTACATACAGCTAATCATCTGTGGTATTTTGTCTGTTTCCCTTTTTATTACCTTTGTTTTAGCAATCAACAGAATAGTTTCCTCTATTTTCCTTTTTTTGAGACTGGTTCTCTCTATGTAGAACTATATGTCATGGAACTTGCTGGGAAGTCCAAGCTGACTTCAACTTCACAGAAATCCACCTGCCTCTACCACCCTTTTTGTACTGAGAGTAAAGGTATTTAGCACCAGACCCTGGCTCAGATTCTTTCCCTGGCTTTTTTTTGCTGATTTATGAGTGTTCTGTGGATGAAATGTCTATTCTTACCTCAGTGATGTGTCAGTCACACATGATTCAAATCTTCCTTTTGTTTATTCTCTGTCAATTCTAATTCTTTCTTTGGCATGGTTTTCTTCCTCTATGTTTCTGACTTTGTTGAGTGTGCTTTGCTTCTTATTGTTGACTAGCATGTATTGTTTTCAGAAAACATGATGAAGGGCAGGAGGAATTACCCAGGACAGGGGTATCATCCACACTCTCCAAATCTCCAGAGATTCTCCAAGGCTCAGAAACCATTGACAATGGCCTATCTGGCTTAGGTGTCTGCTTTCCTTGCAGTGCCTGGCCAGTTAGTATCCTGGTGACAGCTGAGGTCCTTCCTATCCCTTCTGTGCTGGACTTGGAATGCCCAGATAAACCCACTTGAATGGCACAGTGGCTTTCTCCTTTCTGCTGTGATTTCTCCCAACATTCCCATCTCATCTGGTTGACATTTCACAGGAATTACTCTGTATTTCTAGATGGCTCTTGATGCCTTCTCTTCTTTTTCAGTTTCATTAGGAACCTCTCTCTTTAAACATGTACAAAATATTCCTGTTACCACTTTTCAGAAAGATTTCTGAATAGTCAGGAGGCAAAATACCACTGCTGGCAACACAAAAGCATATGTTCTGAACCAAATTTGGCACACATTTTTCTATCTGTGAATTTTTATTAGGAAATATCACCCTGGTTCCTAAAATTGAAACTATATCTGAGGGTTTACTTTATTGAAAATGACATCTGCCACTGCTGGGTGTTGAACTCAGAGTGGGAGCACCTACCTAGCATGCATGATAGATACCCTGGGTTCAAGCCTCAGCAAAGATCAAAGAGAGAAGCATCTGTAGCCATAAACTTTAGAGAAGAGAATCATTGAAGTATTTCAGTTCTATTTATAAGCCATAAACTCTGTATGTGAATGGATTCTATTTATATGTTCATAATTTCATATATATATATATATATATATATATATATAATGTCTTGATCATTTCCCCTTCTCACACTTTATGTATGATACCTGCACCTCTCTCTCTCTCTCTCTCTCTCTCTCTCTCTCTCTCTCTCTCTCTCTTCTGCTGGGTAGCTGACTGATCTATTTTGTTTCATCTCACAGAGAGTTCAAAAGCTGCCATATCATTTTTGGAAGACAGCAGTTTATATCCTTTATGTCTTTCTGGAAGAATGGATTCATTTCATGCAGGTTGCAGGTGTCATTCCTCAGTGTTTCCTAATGTTAAGAACCCAGTCAAGTCCCAGAGGCAATATACACACAAACAGCCAAAATGAATAGACAAAGTGTATGTCTACCAAATTCCTGCTTCCTTGAAATCTTTCTGGCCTGAATGCCTGAAGTCCAGTATTTTACAGGAACCCAAATTCTCACATTCCAAGGTCATTGACCTTTGCTTGCTGGCCACCTGGGGGAGCCTGGATGCTGGTCAGCTCACCTTCCCTCCCTTCAACCTAATCCTACACTCAGGATGAGAATTCAACTATAGCAGAGGAATTAGAGAGTGAATTCAACTTCATAAAATACATATTTATGTAAATCATTTTGTTGGGAAATCAGGAGAAAAGCTATGTGATGTCGGCAAAGCCAAAGATAAGTTTTAATGGAGGAAACATGATTTTCGAAAGAAATCAAGTGTTGCCCCGAATCAGAAAATCAACCACAAGCAATGTCCCAGAAGAATTTTCACAAAATATGACAAATAATATTGCAAAATTTGTATGGAAAAGAAATGTGCCATAATGGCTAACAATTTATTGAAAAGGTCTGACAGGGCTTTGGTATGGTGACTGCCTCTCAAGCTGTTCATTTAGAAGCCTTGGCTGAGTCAGATACACCAAGGACATACCTACACGATTAACATCCCAGCTACTGTAACTTCAAGAACATTAACCATCTCTGAGGAAGATTGATAAGATCACAGCAACTCCCAGAAACCATAATGTGTTCCTGAGAATCTACAGAATGTCCCTAGAGTGAATGAACAAATACAAGGAACAAACTATACTGCCAAAAGTGTGGGACCCCTAAACCTGAGTAAATATCAACCAATGAAAAATGAATGTTCCCCCTCTGGATGCCTAAGGTTTGTGGGTTTTTTTCCTTTAAAAAGCTTGGCTGCATCAGGGCTTGGTGGCACATGCCTTTAATACCAGTACTTGGGAGGCAGAAGCAGGCAGATCTCAGTGAGCTCAAGGCCATCCTGGTTTACAGAGGGAGTTCCAGTACAAGCTCCAAAGCAATACAGAAAACCCTATCTCAAATAAATAAATAAATAAATAAATAAATAAATAAATAAATAAAATGCTTCCATACATGCTTTGAGGTATTTCTTCTTATAGATGTAGCATCAGTTTGCTAGTTGAGGTCCCTGCCTTGCCTTGCAATTAAATGGAACTTTGTTTCTTGCATTTTGGGAGACTCATTTGTCTGGAATGCTAAGTGGTTCTCAAGACCTGGACATAACAAAACATGTTTCTACATGGAGTTCCCTGATCCCAATTGTCAGAACAGATTCAGCCTAGAGAAAAGTCATTATTCAGAGGCCTGCCTCTGTGTCTCAAGCCCTTACCAGTTTTTGACCTGGGAGGAATGACAGCAAAGGACCATGGCCTCCACATTCCCTTCAAGGATGCACTCCCAATAACCTAACTTCCCCCCCACTAGGTCCTACTTCTTAAAGGTTTCCGTGACCCCTCACTAGCATCCCTCATGGGTTGGGGATCAACCCTTCAACCCACAAGCCTTTGGGGGACATTCAAGATACAATCTATAGCAGCCCCTATGGGACTGTTTGGAAGAATCAAGGGTATTCAACTTCTTGGAGGTTGTGACATGAAGCTATCATCTACAAATATACTGGAATGCCTTCCTACCTAATCTGAGACAGGTAGCTCATAGGCCACAGATTTGACATAAAAGCATTCAGTCAATGAATAGATGGTTCAAAGAGGAAACCCCAAGAATGGACTGCAAAACAAAGAAAACAGAAAATCTATATTTAGTTGTGAAATCCACAGTAAATTCCACAGTAAGGGCCATGAAATGCTATGAAAATGTTCTCTGTTCTGGTAATCTAAAATTATTAATAATACAGGCAAGTGGATTTAAGCTTTCTGTGTCTATAGTGTCCACATAAAGCTGTTAATAAGATTTTAAAATAGATAGCCCCATGTTTTCTCAAGGCCTGGCCCTGGCACATGGGCCCTACACTTACTCTTATCTGTTTATGTGATTTGGAGTAAACTGCATAATCTATTGTGCTGTAGCCTCTCAGATGTAAAGTGGGGAAAATAAGAAATCTCACAAGGGTCTAAGGACTGGAGGCAAATGCATATTTAAAAAGCAGACATGTCCAGTGTTCACTAAGAGGTGAAGGTGATGAAAGATGAGGATTGAAGATGAGAATGAAAGTGAGAACCTATTTACACACACACACACACACACACACACACACACACACACTAAAGGAGAAACACTGACCCTGGGCTGGACATCTAGTAAGCAACTCTGAGTTCATTTAAGTCCCTGTCCTAAGTTAGAGCAAGGGAAATCCATTGGGCCTCCCATTTCATAAAGGGCACATAACAAGCTCCTGTCCCCATGGCTGCTTGCCCTATAGTTCAGGTGTGGTCTCTGCATGACCACCGTGAGGGAAGGAGTGTAGCACATATGGTCAAGAAGCTGAGGTATCAACTCCATCACAGCCCCTCCTTTTCTGACCTTGTGTAAGTCAGTTAAACTCTCCATGCCTGCTCCCTCATCAGAGAAACAAGGGGTAAGAACAGAGCTGCCTCTGGGCCTCCTTTATCCATAGGGTGCAGAGTTCTGAGTCAGCTGTGTCCCCACACAAGTCTTGCTGCCAAGATTAATTCAATAAGGAGAGGAAAGGAAAGGGAGAGGGCAGCGAGGAAACAGCAATCTGAACTACAAATTAGCAGATGAGTGCATGAGAAAAGGGGGCAGCAAAAGGCTAAATCTCTGGTGTCTGGGACAGAATTCTCACAAAAGAAATATACCAGCTTCTTCTCTTCTACGGAGAGCTGAGAGTCTGTGGCCTCCAATCTGTGCAGAGCACCCCAAATCCATGCCTGATAGAGCTAAAAAGAAAAAATAGCTCCACTTCATAAAAAGCAGCTGGAAGAACACATCGTAAAGTCAGTGGGCTGGTGCTTAAGGAGGATCAGGATACCCACATGGTCATTGATTATAAAGAGGAAAACAGTAGATGATGGTGGAAGACACACAAGATACTACCGGTGCCAAGTGATCAACGTTAGCATCACCAGCAGTAAGACATGTGGACATTATGTGGAGCCCATGCTGTGCTAAGAAGGGTTAAGTTCATATCTAATCATTTGTTCTCACAAAACTATATAACTACAGTCTGATCAAGAGTAAATACCAACTAATATATTCTACAGAGAAAATGATAACGCTCTGTAAGCATCAAGGTCACTGAAGACAAGGAAGGTTGGAGAAGAGCCCATGGGTTGGAAGAGGCAAAGAGGTACGATAACTAAGTTCACCATGGGATTCTGAAGTGACAATTCTGGCTTCAGGGATCACCCGACCAGATAAACCTTCTGCATGAAACCTCCATGCAGGCTGAGGTGTGGACCTAGGAAGTGGAACCAGGAGATGGTGAGAATTGGTTTCTGCTCCAGGAACAACTACAGAGCAGGGCTAATGCCATGGCTGCCATTGTGTAATCCCATAGACACAGGGGCTGACACACTAGAAATGCATTCCTAGAAGTTCTACAGACTGGAATCAAAGTGTCAGCAGGGATGATTCCTCTCTAGGCCTGTCTCCTTGGCTCAAAGATGCCTCTCCCTGTGTCTTCCCATAGCCTTTTCTCTGTGTTCCCACTCCTAACACTTTTCTTTGTGGTCCTGATCTCCTTCTTGTAAGGAGGTCAATGTCAATTCTCTTTGGATTATGCTAGCCTTAATTACCTCCTTTTTGATTGTTAACCTAGCTTGTAACAACTGAGTTATCTCTCTAACCCCCCTTAGTTATCTCTCTACAGACCATATTCCCAGATATAGTAACAAGGGGCATAACCTGGTCCATAATGTCTCACCCTCCAAGATTCCCTCGACATGGGAAGACTAACTAGCATCCTAGGGAATGGAATCTAAATGGACTGTTCCTGATGTGAGGGAACACACCACAGTGGACACTGTGCTTTGCCTGCCTCCACTCAGGTCCCTTCCTTTGAACCTACATACCTATCCCTCCTCAGCTACCAAGAGTGTTGGTTGATAGATCTTCACAGCTGTCCCTTCTATAGAGTCACTCTGGGAGTCCACATCAGGAATGAATTGCACCAATACCCTGGCAATCTATTCCAGAGCTGTCCTTGAGACTTCGCCAAAACTAATCTCCAGTCAAGATCACATCTTTGTACAGCATCTTCTGCCTTGTTTTCCTTCCTTCTTTGCCTTCATCCAGAGAAGGCTCAAAGAAACTTCCATGAGGCTCCCATTCCTATGGACTCTCACCTAAGACCCACAGGAACAGTGGTTGACATGCAGTGACTGCTCGCTAGGTGGTGGCTATATGGCTATCCTGGGCCAGGCTGTATTAGGAATACTAGACCCATTATTTATTGAACCCTCAGGGTGACTCTGAGAATAAAACACATGAGAACCATCAATGGGTGAGCTCAAGTCCCAGGGCCAGCTTTGGAACTTCTAGTTTGAACAATGGGTCAACTGACCCCATGCTCCATCTATTAATGCCACTTCCTTTCCACATATTAATTCTGTCCATACATTTTCACAGAATTTTCTAAGATCCCAACCCCTTTCCATCCCCATGATTAGCAAGTATATTTTCCTGCTGTTTCTGTGATAAAATATATTATAAAAGCAACTTAAAGAAGGAAGAGTTTATTTGGCTTCATGGTTTGAGGGAACAGCCCACCATAGTAGGAAAGGCACTGTGGGGAGAGTGACTGTGTAAGGTAGGTGGATATATGGCGTCTGCAGACAAGAAACATACAGGGATGAAAGTTGGTACTCTGCTCATGTTCTCCTTTTAAACAAGTCCCAAGCCCCACCCCGTGAGACAGTGCCCCCCATATTTAGAGAAAGTCTTCTCTCCTCACTCAGACCTCAGGAATTGAGTTTTTCTTACTAATGCCCCAAATTTTTACCTTCTAGGTGATTCTAAATGCAGTTGACAGTTAAGATTAACCATCATAGCAGGTGTGACCTGTATCTGGTCCACTGCCAGCTAAGGTATCTCCTGCCACCTAGCATCCACCTGTCATCTCTCAACTAGCTTAACACACACACACACACACACACACACACACACACACACACACACACAGCCCATGGGTCCTAGCAATATGAACTTCTCCAACTCTTTTGCAGCTATCAAGCCATCTGAATTTACTGTTAATAAAGCAGCCAACTCAGTATCCATTTTGAAAATAGTTTATGTTTCCCACTGAGAAAATGCAGCTCTTTCTTTTTAGCTGCAGAGGATTCTTTGGGGTCAGACTGTTGAAGTAAAGAGGGTTGCATCAGAAGCCTGGTCAGGGACTGAGCATCAGGTGAGCAGGAAGGGAAAAAAACCTTCCCTTTTCTCTGCTCTGCAAGAAGAGGACCCCAGTGGCCCAGCTCATCTCACCCAGGGGTGGGACCATGCTGCGCAGGGCACAGTGGATTGTCTGAGAAAGAGGGCACTTGGTGGAATTAAAAGGCAACCAATTTAAAAGCGATTAAGCAAGGAAAGAGGGATTTAATGATCAGCTTTCTCCATTGTGAACTAGCTGAACCCACTGGCATGGAGACTAATGGTTTAATATGTTGTTAAACAGGGGTGAGACATCCATGTGAGTAATAAGGGCATCTATAGTTATAGTGACAAGGGTAAAATTACCCTCACCACAGGCCTTTGGTCTTGGGGCAGCACCACACTCATTTCCTGATGGAGGTCAAAGGCAAACATTCAGTACTCACCAGTCCCAGCAGGGGCAATTTCCATGAAAGGAAGAAAGCCTTGGTGAGTAAGAGGCCAGAGTGGGCACTGACAGATCTAATGTGAGACAGATACAAGGGAGAGCTAGTTTTGGCAGTCCAGAAAGAAGTGCAACTCTATATTAGCAACTTATTAAGGATCCCAGAGAGATTGGCAAATGACACTTGGAATGTGGATGGCTAGACAGAAGTGAGTTTGGAAATTAGTACAGCTCTAAAGGGTGTAAGAACAGGCTTACAGGCATGGAGACATAAAGAAAGCACGTCTAATTTATCGAACTCATTGACTCAACTTTCACTGTGGCCTTGGACTTGTTTTGGGGGATAGACCCCTGTGACCTCTTGTCCAGCCCAGCCCTTCAGGACACAGAGATGTTCAGTGACTAGTCATTTAGGGAGACGGTAAGCACAGACCCCAGTCCCCCTCACCAGTAGTGACTAAAGATGGTAAGATGGTGGCCCAGCATCCTCTGGCCCTTTGCCTGATGCTTTATTGGGCACCATCTTATATAACACTTATATATGAGAATAATTTGGCAAGGTAAAGAAGATTTAAGTATACCCCTGAGGCAATAAGCTGGTACAGGGCAGTCAGGCTTCAAAGGCAGGCCTCCTAAATCACCATCCCACATGCCTCATGGCTCACAGATGGTGACAGACGCCTGGGGGTAGAAATCTCCTCAGAGAGGCAGCTATGCCTCCATGCAGCTCTTCAGCTGAAACTCTACACGACATGAAATGGCATGGCCTTAAATGAAAATCTAACTCTGGCTGAGTGTTGAGCCTAGCAATGCCCCCTCAGTGCCTACCTTCTGCCTTTCAGAGAGGGTCATGCATTGCTAGCTGATTTCAAGCAGGGTTTGCTTTAATTTTCATTTGTAGAGAGGCCTTCCTTCTGGAACTGAAGAGCCTAGCATCTGACACCTAGCTCACCAACTGTGTCACACCATGTAATGGAAGATCTTTGTTCAGTCACTTCCTCACCAGGCTGATTTCAAATTTCAAATCCTCCTGCATCAGCCTCTAGAGTAGCAGGATTAGAGGCATGTGACACCACACCCAGTTAACCATTCTTTTAGTGACTGGTTACTCACTGAGAAGCAATCTGTGTCCTAAGGGGCCTGGACTATTCTGCAGGATTTAGATCCACCCAACAATCACACAATCCAGTCCTGTATTCAAGGAGCCTAGAGTGGTCAACAGAAGAAGTTAGGATGGGCAGCAAAGACTTCTTGATTCCAGCCTGTAGGCAGATGCTCCAGCTGCAGTTGGGGCCCAGAGCTTCCTGAGGATGGCAGTTTGTGGCAAAGGACTCTAGTCCCAGCTGTGCACTCACTCCTCAAGTGACCTCTATTAGACACCTGTGCTGCCAAGGTCACAGGGTCACTGTGACAATGTACTGGAGGGGATATATGACAAAAGCCCTTGCACGCTAGCAACTCTATACAATATGAGTCTTTCTACTGTGGCAAAATTTGAGAGCGTATGAGCACATCCCTGTTTTAAGTGTCAACAGCCAGGGACCCAGGGACAGATAGAAGTTGCTGCCAGGACACACCTAAGCAGATCATTATTTACAACATGGACACAGACTCAGTCTCCAGAATCATAGGCTTCTACTGTATTCATAAGCATGACATTAAACCTAAGATGAAATTCACTTTTCTGGAGCTATTCCATCAAAAGTTGCAAGCATACATTTCATGTGGGAGATAGGGAGGCTTAAAAGGAAGGAAGAAAGCAAGAGACCTCAAGTAGTCCATGATCTCCCCAAGACGGTCAGAATTCCTTCCGAAAAGCACAGAGCTGGAGCTGGGCGCCTTCACCCCAGAACCTTGTGTGAAGTTCAAAGAGGTCTCTGACGTCATAGACCTAAGGCACGCAAGGAAGCTGTTTGATGTTCTACTTCTCAGTCATGTCTTACTAGATCAGCTTACTCCCAGCTTTGGCCGTATCTACAATCAACTCCTACACATCCTAGAGCTCATACGCGTCATTCACGACACATGGCTTATAGAGACCAATGGGACAGATGGTCACCAGCTGCTAATGGAGCATGCACCTAGCTCACCTCCTTCTTGGTGAGCCAACCTCAGTAGCTCTGGAGAGAATATGATGAAAGGAAGAAATAGGTTTCAGCAATGTGCACATTTCTGAAAAAGTCAATTCCATGCATATTACATTCCTCTCCAGGAACGAAACCTACCTCCCACATGGCCACCCCTGCTTCCCCAGCACATGCTGTCTTATTTCAGCCATGTGGGCCCTTCTGCCAGCCACCACTGTCAGAAATGTATAGCAGAGCTCTTAATCACCTGCCAATGGGCCTGTGAGTGCAGATGCTCACCCTGGAGCCAAGAGAGATTCACATAAAAGCTGGAAGAGCCAGCAGGCACTGCACAGATTGGTCACCGTGGAGGCATGGAAGGGGCATGAGAAGCTGTGGTCACAAACAAAGAAAAAAGTAAGCCGCTTTTGAGGAGGTCTGGGGTCTTTTCACTGTCAACCTACCATTTGGCTTTATATAAAAAAAAAGTTTTATGGAAACATACTCATACTTGTTTGCTTAAATGATTGCTTTCTTACTACTAGGGCAGAGCTTAGGGGTTACAACTACTCTACAGCCCATCTGGCCAACTAACCTAAACTAGTTCCATCTGGTCTTTTAGAGATAAAGTCTTCCAGTCCTGGTGGACCAGAAGGAGAACAGGACCCAGATACCGAAGCTCTAAAACTTGAAATTAACATCTTCCTGGTCCCACCCCGGCTGTATGGCCTTGGGTAAGTTCCTGTGCTCACTGTTTCTCACATATAATCATTTCTCATTCATAAAGTGTGGATATAAATCTACTTTACAGGGTTATCATAACTAATAAAGTGAGACAAGCTGTCTAGGCAGTGAAGGCCCTGAAGATAAATGCATCAAAAAATAACTAGGTAGTCTCTCTTCCCTGTGGCTCTGGAACATGTCCCTACATCCCAGCCTTCTAGCTTTCATGGGCTGGAACATTTTCAGAGCCCTGAATGTGCTTTGCAAATTTTCTATGTGCAGATAGAATATGCAGGTCAGAAAATGGAGAAGAACCAGAGAGCTGTTCTTTATTGCTTTGCTCTTGCAGACAAAGGATGCCTTTTTAGTTCATAGTGAGGCTACCTTGCCCACCACACTGGCTCTTGAGATGCCAGTATCCTTTCAGCAGGGGATGGTAGAATGTAGCACCCCACCTTTCATCTCAACATCTGGCTTGGGGTTGAGGCTCTTGGTGATATGTGGCACCTCTATAAATCCTTGTCATCTCACTGTGTGCAGATGTGGAGGCGTTCCCAAGTCTCCAAGAACCAAGAACAGTACCTACTTAAGGCAGATCAAAGAAGTATCTATGGGTGTCCTAAGCAGAGAAAAAAAAATCTTGATAACTCCCCCAAGCATGGCTTTTATTTGAAGAAGCAAAGGGGAACAACTGAAAGATTCTGAGAGTGGTCCCACACAGTGGGACTCTAGGACACTACTGAACAGCGAGGGCAGATGAGATGGGCAGGATACGAGAAACCCCAGGTCAGACATCGTGCCCGACACACAGCTCCATTCTACCACTGACTGCTGAGTACAGCAAACTGATCACCTCATTCATTTGGACAAACTTTTAAAACATTCCATGATAGAATAAAGAAAATGGTTCCAATTGAGTTTGTGTAGGGTTAAATCCTTTGCATCAATCTTGTCATGCAATCTTTTCCTAACTCTTAGATGTAGGGATTAGTATTATCCCTATTTCCAAAATAAATAACAAAGGGTTTTTGTTTTTTGTTTTTGTTTTGGGGTTTTTTTTTGGGGGGGGTTACAAATGCTAGGTGATTGATTGGCCCAATATAGGAGGTCTGACCCAACAGCCTGTGTCCTCATCTCATTCTGCTTTCCCACCACTAACAACATTCTAGGATATGAAAGAGACAGGTGGAGGCTGACTTTGGGAGATGGGAAGAGACAGAGCTGAAGTGAGCCAGCTGAGGCCACTGCTATTGTGCTTGCCCAGAACGGGATTAAAAGGGCTGACCAGAGAACAGCAAGGCAGGACTGCCTGTGGGAAAGACAACTAAGTAAACAGAGTTTTCAGCCAACTGGACAGAACAGAGGGATGAAGAAGAGACCAGCCCCTGGGTCAGCTTGAGAACTCAGACTTGGGTGGGCTGAAGGCAGTAGGAAAATGGTAGAAAAGTAAAACTGAACTGGTGAGTGTATCAGAGTTCTTCTGAAAAACACAACTAGCAGGGTGTGTGTGTGTGTATGTGTGTGTGTGTGTGTGTGTGTGTGTGTGTGTGTGTGTGTGTGTACATATACACGAGCAAGTATGCAAGTGTGCATGAGCAAAGAGATAAAGAACCAAGTTTATTCTAAGGCTAATAAGAGTAGATAAATCCCAAATCTGGACAGGCTACAGGTGAAAACAAGAGCTGATATCCAGTCTGAAGACTGGTAACTTGGGCAGGGTTTCTGGGGTATAGTCTTGAAGTGAAAACCTTGTTCAGATATCTTCAGCCTTTGCTTTCCAGTCCATTATCTGACAGATGACGTCTACACTCCTAGCAGAGGGTAATATGCCCCCATGCAAAGTCTGCTGACTGAAATGTTCATCTTACTCAAAATCTACCAATTTAAACATTAAATGTATATTAAAAATATGTTCCCAGCTGACTGGTGTTTGAGCAAATAATTGGCTTGCCACAGCCTAGCAAGAGGTGACATGGTACAGTAGGTGTCACAGAGTGCTTGTCCTCAGACAGAGTGGGTGCAGGGTAGGACAAAGACTCCAGTGGAATGCCAAGCCCTTTCAGGAAGACATTTCCTGTGGTAGGAGGCAGGGCCACTCACTTTTGCAAAGGTCAGAGTGTCCATTTGAATTCCGTCTTCCCTCTTATTACTTTGCCAACTCTCCCAGGCCTTGTAGAAGCCGTTTCTTCCCACTATTATTGCTGTTGTTATTATCCTTGCTAATCTTGGCACGAGGCTGCCCTGGCTGACTTCCAAGAAGGAGAATTACTTTCTGTCTCCCTTACACCCTCCTGTTGCTTTCAGTTGGATTCAGTGTCATGTCTCCTCTCCTCAGACAGATGCTGGCATGTGGCCTGTAATGGCTGAAGTGGTCACCTGGCTTGGCGCAGAGATGAATGAGGCCCAGAGTGGGTGAAGCTGGGTCATTGTCATACCAAACTAAGACAAATGCTTGAAGAGATCACCGAACCTCCAGTGCTCTTTAACACATCACAATGGGGTCTAGACCGGCCTCTTCATCAAATGTGCTAAGCCACCATGGTCACTTTTCTGATTTCACCTATTTTATCCACGACTGTGCTACTCAGTAGGATTCTCCCAGCCCCAACGTTCACCCACCACTCCATGGCAGGCCATTTCCAGCATCTAAACACACAAATGAAGATGTCTCACCTGCACTAAGCATGCAGAGATGTGCCCGGGGACATAACAGGTGTACCTGGAACTCAAACCAAGGGCCCTTTACTCCAAGCCCATGGTCCTTTCTTCCCTGTCTTTCCAGAGCTACCCAGGTTTTGAGTAACCTAGACTAAGAAATACATTTCCGTTTGTGACCAACACACTGCTGTAGCACACACAGTCACCAACACAATAGAGACTGTTTTACAAATGAAATATTTTCTTTCTACTTGTCTTGCCTTCCTGCTACATCTGAGGACTTTAAAAACACGATTCACAGGCTGCAAAGATAGCTCAGCGAGTCCAGGGCTATACGAGCCTGAGGACCTATGTTAGAGCCTCAGAGCCTATGTAAATCCAGATGTTGTAGGAGTTTGTAATCACGACTATCTTATAAGATGGGAGGAAAAGGCAGGGAAATAACCCGAAGCTCACAGGACCAGTGAGCAAGAGAACCTGTCTCAAGGTAGAAGTGGAGGACTGACCATGGAGTTTGTGCTTTGTATCATGTTCACATTCATACTTAAGACACATGAAAAAGCTAAAAACATTCATAATTCTTAATTTTAAAAGATGGAGATATAAAACTGGAAAGATAGCTCTATCAGTAAAGTGTTTGCTGTACAAGTACAAATACCTTAAAAGTTAGGCATGGTGCTGCATGCTTTTAATCTTACTGTGGGGGGAGTAGAAATGAGCAGATTTGTGATGCTCCCTGGGCAGCCAGTCTAGCCTGCTAGTCAAGCTCCAGGGTAGTGAGAAACTCTGTCTCAGAAACAAAACACAGAATGAGACCTGAGGAACAACACCCGAGACTGTCCTCTGGTCTCCTTATGTACACTCACACAGATGCATTCACACATAAACATATATACGCATATACATATGCACATATACCCACATACATATAAAAACAAAATTAAATTTGAAACAAAAGCAAAAAACATTGACCCATTCATCACAAAATTAAGATATGGTGATGAAATGACACTGCTCTTGCCTAAGCATTGAGGACACACATTAACACTTGTCCTCACCATTTCCTTACTGATAAATCCAGGTTGGGGACATAGGCAGTTAGAGGCCAAACCATCATCACCTGGATGGTTTTCTCTAGATGCACAGGATCCTAGACAAGAGAGCTGTGTGTTCAGGTCAGGCCTGGCCACTGTAAGCAGCAGCCTGGGGCATGAAGACTGGTGGGTTCACAGGAATATACCACCCTCTCCTATGAGGACTGGTATAGACTGTCAGTTGTCCATTATTTGTGTTTCTGTTTAATAACAAATAGAAATTCACATGTATTATGGTATACTAGTATGGATTACAAAGCCCCATAAATGATACTTTATAGGCAATAGTTGCTGCAGGGGCCACACAAAGAGGGGCCATTCTGTCCGTCCATCTGTCTGTCTGTCTGTCTGTCTGTCTGTCTGTCTCTCTCTCTCTCTCTCTCTCCCTCCCTTTCTCTCTCTCTCTCTCTCTCTCTCTCTCTCTCTCTCTCTCTCTCTCTGTGTGTGTGTGTGTGTGCACGTGCGCGCACACACGAGCGTGCATGCATACACAAACATGTATACATGCTTGCATATTTTGGGGTGAGGAGGCCGTATCAGCAGCATCCCATCATGAAAGGAAAATTGCTAATGAACACACTCATTGAGGACATGCCACACTAGAGTATGTTTATTATTCTAACCCCACCCTCAGTGGTACATGGTCTCTTTAATGACTCTCGTCTTTCCCCTCATTATCAGCATAAATTTTTCCCCCATCCTCAGTGTGGCATCTGACCTCCTTACTCATGAGGCTGTGCCAGGAGACAGGTGTAAAGGGACTCCCTATCTGTGACAGTCAGTGTTAACTGTCAACTTGGTGACTCCAGGGCCTCGGGCCACACCTGTGAGGCATTATTTAGGTTAAGTAACCTCTGAGAATGTCAGGAAGGGATTATTGTGATTAGGTTACCAACATGGGTAGAACAATTCCCGGGGCAGGGATCCAGGAGTATATTAAAATGAAGAAAAAGAAGTGAGTAGTAGCCATCATTCTGACTGTGGTACCATATAATCAGCTCCCTCAAGCTACTGTTGCCATGACTTTACTACCATGGTAGACTGTACCCTAGAACCATGGGCCAGAACACACGCTTTCTCCCTTCACTTGCTTTTCTTCTCAATCATAGCAACAGACAGGTTTCTAAGACAGCGCCTATTCCCACTTCTCTGGGATGGTAGTGACCCTCAAGCTCCAGGACAAGGAAGGCCACAGCTTCTACTCTATAATGTTTGCCATTATGACCAGGAACCAAAACAGGAGTCTCCAGGGATGCAGGCCAGCTGTAAAGACAGGATTCCCAATTCAGGCCTATGGAGAATGCCACCACCATCCTGGGCTTCAGGACAACCATTTCAGCAGTGTGTGGCTGTCACCCTTCCCCATCATGCACTCCCACACATAATAGTCAGTGTCAGAAATACTGCTCCCTTATTATAAATATGCAAAGCTCTGGAGGCAGCAGGCAGGGGGATAAAACACCAGGGATTATTTATGAGCCTTTGACTCCCACGCTGGGGCTTTATTTGCTTAATGAATGGCTGGGGCCAGCCATAAGCCTGGGGATTTATTTGTCACTGGGAGCAGAAGACGCTAAGATGTGGAGATGTAAAAATGACAAATTCTCCGACTCAGCCAAGGTGGTATTTCACTGCCACTCTATCTGATGGGGTAGAGAAGGTGGGAAGAATGAAATTGTGGCTCATGGGCTAAATAGTCACCATTGAGAGTGGCTTTGAGTAGAGTTGTCAGCCATGTTACAAACCAGGAAACACATTTCCCACAGAGAAAGCAGAGGGTGAGGAGGAGTGAGGGCGATTATTAGGGTTCTCAGGGCTTATAGGCTTCCTCAAGTCACCAAGGCACTTCGGGGAGCTACCATTCTCAAACTGCCCACCCAGTAAACCATCACAGAGACTAGCCCAGCAGTAAGGGACTGTCACCCTGAGCAAGTCACTTCCTCTCTCTAGATCTGTTTGGTCATTTGCAAAAGGAAGGGCTTAAGTAGAGTTACTAGGAACACAGGGCTGGTGAGAGGACTCAAGGGGGTAGAGCCTCCATCTTCCATGGGAAGATGGGGGAGGAGACCAAGGAATGCCAGGGATTGCTGTTCTCTACAGACTCCAGAAGAGGTGAGGATAGACTCCTCTCCAGAGCCTCAGGCAGGAGCATAAGCTGTGACTGTAAAGGCAGGGCCAGAGTGTCTGAGACTGTGAGAAGGTCATACCAGTGGACCAATGATGCATTATGAGCATCTGTGGAATTGCTGAAGATAAAGAGGTTCAGCAGGTTGAGTTTGATCCCAAGATCCTACAAGGAAGCAGGAGAGTTATCCTCTGGCTTCCACATGAGCACTGTGCACACATGTGCCTGTAAACACACACATCTACATCCACTGTTAAATAAAGTGTAGAGTTGAGGAATGTAAGAGTCAAAGTGACAAGCGGTCTGCCTACTCACACAGGCTCCGCCAATCCCACCTCCATATTTAATATCACGGGAAATGACTGCATCATTCTTGAAGGCAATGCCAGCTGAACCACCTCCACCATCTTCACGTGTACTGTCTTTGCCACAAGCATCTAAGCCCCTGGCCCTGCAGAGTCCATGTTACATGAAGATGTAACAGATTTACCATCCTCCCTCAGGGCAGACTTTGGCACGGAGACTGCTAATTGTCTCCTTGGGTCCTTTTCTAGTTGGTCCATTCAGTAACAGAATCCTTAGTTTTTAGCTGGACTGTCATATCCAGCTAGAGGCTATTTTCTCACCCACCTTGTAGCACAGTGGAACCAATACCAAGTGTAAGATAAGCAAAAAGTATATGTAGAAATTGACTCCAGCACCCTCCTCTCCTAAGCAAGAACATGGATATGGTACTACCAACTATTCTCAACCATGTAGACATCCATTTAGGCTAACCCATATGGTACAGAAGGGCAACAATCCCCTGATGTGACTTTACATTGTATACTGAATTCATGATGGATCATCTTGGGACTATTTAGAGACAGGAGTATCAGCTCCTCCCTTGGTTAAACCATACTAACTTTTTACATTCCTATTAAAGCACCTCTGCCTAATATCCTGATATATATTCGAGGATTGGGAATCCTTTGCTGTCTGCAGTCAATTATGCATCATCTCTAAACTATCACTTTGCACATGATGCAAAATTATTTGTGAATGACATTTTGCTTTCCAAACTGTGAGTACTTAAAGGATAGGGATCAAGTCCTCACCGTGACATCCCAAGCACCTAAGAAAGTGCATGGCATGTAGTAAATGTCCACAAATCATAATAAATGAATCAAATCCTTATCAGATTATCTCAAGATATCTAAAGAGTGTGAATTATGGCAGAGCTGGATCAGGAACGTGTGTGTGTGTGTGTGTGTGTGTGTGTGTGTGTGTGTGTGTGCACGCGTGCGCGTGCGGCAGTATGATGATTCTGAGTTTTCAGAACAGCACAAGAGGACACAATAGAACTCTAGTACTTAACTGAAAATAAAGCTAACAAGATTTGTAGGACCGGATACCATCCCTAATTACTAGGGTAAGAAATGCAGGCAACATGGAAATATCTGAACTCTCATAATCTGAAACAAGGCACCAAGCTAGGTACCAACATGGACTGAAAATAAAATCTAAGAATTTGTATCAGAAGCCACTACAAAAGGGCCTGAATGGAGGCACCTCGAGGCTTATTCAGTTGTTTAAAGGGTCTATAGAACAAACGTGTTGAAAGTCACTGCCAGTATTCAGAAAATAAAAACAGAGAATCTCTAGAAGACTGTTACCAGTGGTTTCTACCACACATAGTACAGTAAGACACTCAGAAGCACTGGCACCATTGTATGTCTGCCATCTGCTGAAACCCATGAGCCCTTCCACCAAACTGTTAGAGAAACCTCCTGTGTAGTCTTTGCAGTGAGGGATCTACAGGTTTCTAGCACCTGACACACAGCAGGCAGCCAAGGACAGAGATGTCATGTACAGTGACAGTCACCACCCACTGGTCTAGAGTTAGTTAAACATCTGATCCCTCAGCTCTTTTTCTTGAAATGCCTCATATTCACTGGTAATTGAAGGACTTTGACATCCCCATTCTCAGACTGTAAAGCCGTACATAATTCAAGAATCATGAGAAAGTAGAGATGTACACACACATGTATACAGACACACACACACACACACACACACACACACACACACACACAGGGAGAACCAACTTGTTCTCACTGTACAGCTTTTTATTATGACTTTTTATGACACTCCGTGTAATGCTTTGTACTGCCCTACTCTCTGATTCTAATATGAGAATGGGCTTCCTATAATGGAGATCACTCCGTGCTGGGAGAATTGAATGCCATGACCTTTAAATGACCATAATTCCTTTCTCAAAACTGTCATCATCCCAATTCCTGTTCTGTCACACTGAGATCATTTATGAGGTGAGTCTCTGGATGGTCTTAGGGACCTCATCAGAGTACCCTGAGGGACACAGGTGAGTGGGGGAGCAGATCTCAGACTACACACTTGGTAAAAGAAAGCACATCATGACTCAGACACATTTTGTGCTCAGGTTACAGAGCCCTGCTTCCCAATCACTATTACTTGGGATCCTAACACCCCAGAATAGGAAATGAAGACATTCTATGTTCAACAAAAGAATCAAACCTTTGGGCCAGAAAAATCTTTATTTTGCTCTGAAAACTCTGCTAAGATTTTCTCTCCTCTACAAAAGCCACCAGCAGCTCCACCAATTTTGTCTACCACTTGTGCCCACTCCTCACTTATGAAGTTGACAAAACCTAGTCCCCAGTCTGTGCAGCTTGTTGACACATGTTCATAACATCAGGATCGATCCAAACAAGATCACAGTGGACAAAAGGCCAGTGGCCACCCTTGGCATTCTGGAAGAAAGCGTGGCTTAGGACAAAGACTATTCTTCATGCTTCCCAGCTTCTAGGAGAGGGACTTACCCTGTCCTCCACACACCCTCAAAGGAACAAGAACATCGGGGGACATACTGCTCTATGACACCAGTGTACTGGGATCAAATGTGCCCTTGCTGCTAAATATGTCCTCCAGCTCCAAACCATTGCTAGTTTTGCTAGCTGAGCCTTAGCCCTCCTACTGTTCCTAGGGAGTACCTTGTAAATGCCATGACATCTGCAAGGAAATGCATGGAGGCATCTGTGTTCTAGGAAGGCAAGAAACCACAGTGAAGTTATGGGAGGAATGCCCAGGGGCAAGTTCTCGTCGGTACGAAAAGAGTCTCAGAGGCTCTCTGAGACAGGGCAACCATCAAGGAGCTCAGAGACAACATCCTAAACTGTAAAAGATTGACAGTTCTCAGAAAGGCCAGTGCCCTTGAGTACTGGGGAACTGGTAGTGTTGCCTGGTTGGGGAGTCACTCATTCAGGACACCTTCTTGCCACTGACATCTGCAAACCCCCTACTGGGAAAGAGAGAGCCAGTGGTGAGTAAGATGAGCAAGGGAGGATGCAAGCACAAACCATGGGACTCTGGAATGTCACCGGCCTAAACAAATGACATTTCACTTTCAGGCAGCAAGAAACAGATGCAATGGGTGGTTTACAACAGACAACTGGACTCTATCTTTGCTGCCTCTACTTTTCTGTTACCTTCTGAGGTCAAGCATATTGAGAAGCATCCAGGACCATGAAATGGCTGCAGCAACCCAGAGGTCCATGGGAACAATTGCACAACCTGATTCTGCAATCTTTCTTCCTGGGACTATTTTCCTCCCTTCTTGGCTCAAGAAGCATCTCTCGGTGTACTTGCAGCATTGCTTAGTGATGAGGCCATCCCCCACCTGGTCAGCATGAAGAGCAGATGTGTCCTGCCTCAGGCTGTACTTCAATCTGTGCTAAAGCAACAGCTGGACTCCACAGAGGAATCTGGGAAGCCGCATTCTGTCCTAAACTTAAGAGCCACTAGATCTGCCCACTCTCAAAGCAGCCCTGGGCTGGAAGGGACCTGGAACTATATCCAGCCCATGTTGAGTGTCATACTGAGATCACCGATCAACCCAGGGTCAGGAAATAGATAGGATGTCCTCCAGCTAGCACCACAGCTGGTATCAGTAGAAGAACCACATCTCCGTGTAGCTCTATTGGCTTGAACTGCTATTTCACCAGGTGCTCAAAACTCAAGATGCTGTAAAAACAGCTGAGATATGAGGTTTGGATGTCGGATTTTACTAGGCTTCCTCTTCCTGTTTCCCTAACAGGAATGGGTTCCTCCCCATTCTTCTTGTGTGTCCCATTCTTATGGCACCCAAAGTATCAGAGGCAAGGAAAGATTGAAGTCACCTGTCCCAGAGTACATGGCCCTGGTACTTCTGCTAATAGCAAGTCAACCACAAAAGTTCAAAAAAAAAAAAGAATCAAGAAATCTCAACAGAAGTCTCTAAAACTGTCTCCACACTTTCTTCCAAAGCTAGTCATGTGATGAGCAATCTACCCAGTTACCTGCCTTTGCCTACTTGTGAGTCCAGCCAAACTAAAGAAGTGTTCCACCTCCATTGTGTTTTGAAGCAACTCCTGTTGTGTTCTGACTGTCCACACTCACCTCCTCAACCCCAGACTTTCCGTCTTCCTCCTTCACATCCTAGGGTGGTTTGTGACCTACACTATGAGGCCTGCCCTAGGCACTAGGTACCTCTGCCCTTAGCCAGTGTGGCTCTCCAGCACTGAATCCTTGTTCACACACACACCCCATCTCTCCAAGTGCTCCTCAGGGCTCTACTTTCTCTCCAGAAACCCCTCCCATTGTTTTACCCACCCACTCAAATCTTTTACCTCATGTTCTGTCCATGGAAATGCTCAACAGAACCTGAGCTCATTCCCTCATTGGCAAACAACCTCCATTTCTCAAGAGTTTGCAAGTTCAAAACTGGTATTTATACCTACATTATACACTTTATTCCACTGAAGTCACACCTGAGTCCTGCAAATAGGCCAAGCAAGGAGTGCTCTTCTCATTTCACAGGTGAGGGAACCAAGCCTCAGAGGAGTGATCTCAGACCAAAGAGTAGAAAGTCACAGTCAAAGCTAAACTCACTTTTCAATCTTCCTTTCTCCTCAAAGATCCAAACAGCCATCCAAACCCATGCTGTCTCCCTCCCTTTCTTCACAATCCTCTGTGTACTGCCCCTGACCTTCTCCTGACATTATTCTGTTTCTAGCTGCCTGGGTTATCATGGTGGCTTCTTGCTTCACCTTACTGATTTTATTCCTTAGCCACTTAAAAAGGACCAGATCCCTACCACCACGTAAGTCTGTAGAGTGTTCATTTTATTTTGTGGCTTTCCCAGGAGAAGGTTTCAATGCCTCATACTTGAAAATAAAGCACTGTCCAATACCAGAGCCCCTCCCAGGATGCCCCCAGCCACCCGCCATCCTGCCAGCTTTACCAGTTGTGCTCTCTGGAATAACTTGTAGCTCTTGTCCCTACCCGCTTGAGATGATTTGCCAGCCTGATTCTTCACGTCTCCATTTCATTCATCTCTGCTCTAGTCTTATTTCTTTTAGTCTATTGTTTTAGGCTTCATTAGCTTTTCTTCTACTTTTAAAGATGGGAATTTAAATTACTGGTTTCAGAATTATTTTTTTAAATCACAGCATTAAACAGCCATGGGTTTCTCTCTTTAAGCCATGCTTTAGCCACATCTCATAAATTCTGGCACACTGTTTTTACTTTTATTGCCTTGAAGGATTTCCTAAATCTCTTTCTGGTGTCGCTTTTACTCCTTAGTTGTTTGGGAGTGAGGCCTAAATTCTACATATCTGTGAGATTCTTAGATGTCTTTCTATTGTTGGATCATAATTTAACTTTCAAGTGGGTAGAAACCCTTTACGTTTATGATAGATTTTGTTATGGCCCAACATGCAGCCTCTCCTAATGAATGCTCCTTATACAGTTGGAAGGAATCCTGTATTCTGCTCTTGTTGGATGGACCACTCTACAAATGTTTTTTGGACCTAGTTTATAGTGACGTTAAAATCTCCCATCTCCTCTTTGATCTTCCCTGTTGTTCCATTTCCTTAGTGAAAGTGGAGTGATGTCTTCATTGTCATTGAGTTTTCTATTTTCCCTTCAACCTTTTTTGTATTTTGCTTTGTGTATTCTGAGGCTCACTATTATGTGCATGTATGTTCACATATGATGTCTTCCAAGTAAGCTGACCCATTTATCATTATTGAAAAGCTGTGTAGCTAATGGAAGCTTTGTCATAAAAGCCTATCTCACTCAGTTTTAGTACATTTCTACTTTGGTTACTGCATGCCCGTGAAGCCTTTAACCACCCCCTTACCTCCAATGTTTTGAAGCTAAAATGCTTTTAAACCTAAAATGTGTCTTCTGTAGATTTCATACAAATGGAGTCCCTCCCTTCTCCTCTACCCCCCCTCTTCCCTTTCCTTCCTTCCCCTTCCTTCCCTTTCCTCTCCCTCCCTCCCTCTCTCCCTTGTAGTACATTGAATTAAACCTACTATCTCTAGATATTCTTTTTAAAATCCATTTTTTTACATCTTTGCTATTGTTTAGGGTACATAGTCTATGCATAATATCAGTAAGGTTTATGTCTTACATGTGACTGCTTACTCAGATCTTATGTGTTGTTCCTCAATTTCCCCATTACTTTCTTCCATGTTAAATAGCTGCTTTCTAGGGTGCCACACTTACCCCCCCCGTCGTTACCTTTCAAGTTTCATTCTTTGTAGTTTGCATACAGACTACAAGTAACATTAATTTACAAAACTCTAGTTAGGATAATACCGATTTAATTTTAATAGTATGTAAAAACCTTGCTTGAACATAGCTCTATTGCCTTGTCTGCTTTGCATAAAGAACTGCTATAAAACTACATTTTATGCATTGTAAACTTATAATTATTGCTCTAGGTAGTCGCCTCTTAAGACAGAAAGGAAAAGAAAAAAATTATAAATAAAATGCATTTATATTTTTATATTTCCTTATGTCATTGGCCTTTCCTGGTGGCCCTCACTTGTCTGAGTGCCTGGTGTTCCTTTATCCCAACTTGAGAAATTCTGAGTATTTCTTACAGGGAAGGTTTTTCTTAAAAACACTTCTCTCCGTTTTGTTGACTTGAGGTATTTCAATTTCTCCTTCATTTTTGAAGGGCAGTTTTTAGTAAATATAAAATCTTCAGTTGACAGCCTCTTTCTTCCAGTGTTTTGAATATGTCATACACTGTTTTCTGGCTTCCAAGGTTGCTCATGGAAAGTCAGTTGCCGGTCTAATGGAAAAATCCCTGTATATGACAGATCACTTCTCTGATGCTGTTTTCAAAATTATTTCTTTGTCTCTGACAGTTTGACTGTGACGTATTGGGGGCTGACATCTCTGAGTTTATCCTACTTGGAATATGTACAGTTTCTTGGGTGTATAGATCATTTTCATAAATGGAGTGAGTGTCAGGATGTGATTTCCCCATTTTTTTCCTGGTTCTTTCCTCCTGGTTCTCTAATTATGTTAGTGTGCTTTACAGTGTCCTGTTGGTCTGTTGACTTCTAGCTGTTGTTATTTTTATTCCATTCTCAGAAGCCACAATGTCAGCTGGACTACTTTTAAATTCATCGTTTCTCCCTTCTACTTTTGAGACCCTGCCATGAACTCCTTGCCAGCTGTTATCCTCTCCAGCACCTGCATGTCTCCTTGGCTTTCAAAAACAACTTCTAGCCATTTATTGGTATTTTCTAATTAACAAAACAATTTTCTCACGGCTTTAATATTTTAGGTTTGTTTCCTTCTGCAAATGTATTTGTAACAGCCAATGTAAGAGCTGTCTAATAAATCCAAAGCCTAACCTTCCATAGGAGTTGCAATCTCCATCTCCACTTCCCGTGTGCAGGTCATACTAGCTTATGTTACTGAATAGCTCATACTTTTTGGCCAGAATTGGCTATTGGATATCTTAAACACTTTATTAATTTTGTATATGTGTGAGGGCATATTTACCACAGCATGCATGGTAGTTTGAATGAAAATGGCCCCTTAAGCTTATAAAGGCTGGCACTATTGAGAGGTGTGGCCTTGTTTGGAGTAGGTATGGCATTGTTGGAGGAAGTGTGTCACTGGGGGCGGCTTTGAGACCTCAGAAGCTCAAGCCAGGCCCAGTGTGTCTTAGTCTCTCCCTACTGCCTGTGGATCTAGATGTAGCACTCTCAGCTCCTTCTACAGCACTATGTCTGCCTGCATACCACCATGCTTCCCGTAATGATGATAATGGACTTGACCTCTGAACTGTAAGCCAGCCCCAATTGAATATTTTCCTTTGTAAGAGTTGTTCTGGTTCCGGTGTCTCTTCACAGCAATAAAACTTGATCTAAGACAGCATATGTATAGAGGTCAAAGGGCAATATGGAATAAGTTGTCTCTTTCCACAGCACATGAGATCCTGAAAATCAAACTCAGGTTACTTTGTTTCATAGCAAGTGCCCTGACACCTGAGCCATCTTCCAACCCTGAATATTTTAAAAAACAATGTGTGTCAACTTGGAAAAGTTTCCCCAAATATGTATGTAGTTTACTTACTGTCTACATATGCACGCACATATGTATGTAGCTTACTTACTGTCTAAGACAAATTATGTATAGCCTGTATTTGCCATAGAAATACTGATTAACAGATATTTCCTTTAATGCCTTAAACCAGTTAAGTTTTGCACCTTTGCTGGGAGAGTTTGTGTGGGTGTTCGGTGTAGTGTTTACAATTCTGTTGTCATTGTCCCCTTCTCCTCCTCTTCTCTTTTTCTTGTTCTTTTTCTTTTTTTGAGACAAAGTCCTACCATGTAGCCTTGGGTGGTCTGTAATTTCTATATAGTCCAGGCTGACCTGGAAGTTCTATATAGTCCAGGTTGGCCTTGAACTCAGAGATCTACCTACCTCTGTCTCCAGAGTGCTAGGGTTAAATGTGTGCACCACCATGCCCTCTTCTCTCCTTATTCTTTACCTCTGTTTGTACTGGAAGCTCAACATCAACCAGAAGTAAGTGATAATGATTGGGGCCTTCTCAAATTTTTCTGGGTATGCACACAGTCCTGAATGCATGGGTGACTTTGTATGGTCTCAGGAATCTGCTAGAGCTAACATACCTTGTTTGGTTTCTTATCTACCCAAGCTAATACCAATATCACTAACCCTTATAACAATTACACTAACCAATGTAACATATATGTTACATTAAGCAGGTTGCTTAATCCAGAGACACTGAGAGCTCAGAATAGAAAGCTGAAAATGCAACATCAGCACTGAGAGACATCAGATAAAATAAACTGATATATTAAAGCAGGCTCGTAATCCACAGACACTTAGAGCACAGAATAGAAACCTGAAAACGCAATAACAGCGCTGGGAGATGTCATATAAAATAAACTGATAAATTAAAGCAGGCTGCGGAATCCAGAGACACTTAGAGCTCAGAATAGAAACCTGAAAATGCAACAGGAGCGCTGGACACCATAGATAAAATAAACTGATAAATTAAAGCAGGCTGCGTAATCCAGAGACACTGAGAGCTCAGAATAGAACCCTCAAAATGCAACAACTGCGCTGGGAGACATCAGATACAATAAACTGTAAATTAAAGCAGGCTATGTGATCCAGAGTCACTTAGAGCTCAGAATAGAAACCTGAAATGCAACAGCAGCGATGGGAGATATCAGATAAAAATAAACTGATAAATTAAAGCAGGCTGTGTAATCCAGAGACACTGAGAGCTCAGAACAGAAACCTGAAAATGCAACGACAGCGCTGGGAGACGTCAGATAAAATAAACTGGTAAATTAAAGTCGGCTGCGTAATTCAGAGACACTTAGCTCAGGATAGAAATCTGAAAATCCAACCACAGCGCTGGAGACATCAGATAAAATAAACTGATAAATTAAAGCAGGCTGCATTATCCAGAACACTTAGAGCTCAGAATAGAAACCTAAAAATGCAACAACAGCGCTGGAGACGTCTGATAAAATAAACTGATAAATTAAAGCAGGCTGAGGAAACTTGGGGCGACTTTATAATATGTAATATATATTATAAATATATATTTTATAAGACTTGACTTATCGGACGCCTTACTGGCGTCTCTCCTGGCCGGTGGCTCACATCCTGCCTCTGGAGCAGGAGGGGAAATGAGCACCCTTCCTGTTTCTCCTTCGCTTAGATATGAGTCTCCTTGTTGTGTCACTTCCTGCCTGGACCACACTTCTCGACTACATTTCCCAGAATCCTCTTTGTCTCCCAGTCCCGCCTAACTTGCCGTCTCACTGGCCAAACAGTATTTTATGTAACAATCAATAAGATGAACACGCGCAGCAGTACTTTCTCCATCACACACTTGCGTGTGAACATTAGCGCATGGTCCCCGTGCTGCTCTCAGTGTGGCCCCGCCCGCCCCCGAGCTCAGGTACGGCCCCGGATCAGGGTTCAATGACTTCAAAGCGGTCGTCGCACGGGAGCGAGGCGCGAGCGGGAACCGAGAAAAGCTGCTGCTGCTGTTGTTGGAGTCGCTCCCGTGGAGGCTGCGGAAACCGCAGGCATCACCTGCCGCGCTCTGCAGGGCCTCGCTGAGGGGGCAGGGACAGCGGGGAGTTTGTGTCGATAACCTCGAGCTTCCGCGCGTCCCGCGGAGACGAAGGGGCTTCAGGAACCGGAAAGTGGTCTGAACTCCCCTTGGGAGGGTTTGGACGACCCAGGTTTCACCCCAGGATTGTTTTCTGACGGTTAACGGAACACCTGAGACTGTTTCTACCTCGCGGAAGCTTCTCCGGCGTCTTCTAAACTCTGATTCGCTGGCCTCGCGTGTTTGTGTTCGGTCCGGGCCCCCGTGCGGTGGTTCGCACACGCGACACGCACGAGCCAGGCACAAACGCGCAGGAAACGCTGACGCCCCTTCCTCCCTGCTGACGCCCCTTCATCCCCGCTGAGGCCCCGCCCTCCCTGCTGACGCCCCGCCCTTCCCCGCTGAGGCCCCGCCCTCCCTGCTGACGCCCCGCCCTTCCCCGCTGAGGCCCCGCCCTCCCTGCTGACGCCCTGCCCTTCCCCGATGACGCCCCTTCCCGCTGAGGTCCCTCCCTCCCTGCTGACGCCCCGTGCTCCCCGCTGAGGCCCCGCCCACATCTTTGAATCCCAGACTCAGGGCAAAGTCTGCAGCTCGGGCCCTGACCACCTGGGTGTCAATCAATGCGGTCCCTCCCACTAGGGCCGCTACCTGTCAATCAACACGCGTTTGCCCCGCCCCATGCGGACTGAGAAGTGGATCGACCCTAAGACCCGCCCCCAGGGACTAGATCTGTCAATCAATGCGAGGTTACCGCCTCCCCCACTCCCCCCATGGTTCATCGTCAATCAAAACTCCGGCCCTGCCCACCATGGTTCTGGTTGTCAGTCAACCCTCAGGCCCACCCCCAGGGACCTAAGGTGTCAATCAACACGCAGAAGCCACGCCCCCTGTGGTGTGAGACTTGAATCAACCGTAAGCCCCGCCCACTCCAGACCTCCGCTGTCAATCACGTGTGGCCCTGCCTTTTCCCTGCTGTGTCAACGCTGGACCTGTCTCCCCTCCCGTTGTCAGTCAACTCTAAGCCCCGCCCCTGAGCAGCCGACCTCTCAGTCACAGCGGCCTGGGTGGGCGGGGCTAAGAGTCTGCACCCGCGATTTGACGACAGGGAGGGAGGGGGCGGGGCTAAGGCTGTGATTGACAGCAGGGTGTAGTCTCCTGCCCCACGGAGCCCCGCCCACCACGCCGCCTTTCACCCTCGGGGCCCCGCCCCCTGTCCCGCCCCGTTAGTGTTTATTATTATTGTAGTCGTTGACATCACTGTTGTTTACGTCATCATCGGTGACAGGGGGCGGAGTCACATTCACAGGGGCGGAGTCACATTCACAGGGGCGGAGCCCTGTCACAGAGGGCAGAGTCAAGTGTAGCAATCTTAGTTTTTGCTGAGGTGGCGATGAACCTGGAGGGTCAGGTGGCCGGGTTGTGAAGCCGACAGGAAGTGAGGGCATCGGGACTGGGAAGCCAACAGGAAGTGTGGGCGTCCAGTTTCTGAATCCAACAGGAAGTGAGAGGGGCCAGGTTGTGGATCCAACAGGAAGTGAGGAAGGCCGGGTTCTGAAGGTGACAGGAAGTAAGGGCACCTGGACTGGGACACCAATGGGAAGTGAGGCAGCCCAATCGTGACACTAATGGGAAGTGAGGCGGGTGGCTTTGTAATTCGACGGGAAGTGAGGGCATAGGGACCCTGAAACCGACAGGAAGTGAGGTCATAGGGACCATGAAGCTGACAGGAAGTGAGAGCATAGGGACACTGAAGCCGACAGGAAGTGACAACGGCCGGGTTCTGAAGCTGTCAGGAAGTAAGGGCTGCCGGGTTCTGAAGCCGACAGGACGTCAGGGCATTGGGACTGGGAAGCCAACAGGAAGTGTGGGCGTCCAGTTTCTGAATCTAACAGGAAGTGAGGGTGGTCGGGTTCAGAAGCCCAAAGGAAGTGAGGGCAGCCAGGTTGTGAAATGGACAGAAAGTATGGGCGTCCAGGTTGTGAATCCAACAGGAAGTGACGACGGCCGGGTTCTGAAGCTGACAGGAACTAACGGCTGCCGGGTTCTGGAGCCGACGGGAAGTGAGGGCGGCCAGGTTGTGAAACGAACAGGAAGTATGGGCATCCAGGTTGTTAATCCAACAGGAAGTGAGGACGGCCGGGTTCTGGAGCTGACAGGAAGTAAGGGCACGTGGACTGGGACGCCAACTGGAATTGAGGGCATTCCAATCGTGACACTAATGGGAAGTGAGGCGGGTGGCTTTGTAACTCAACGGGAAGTGAGGGCATAGGGACCCTGAAACCGACAGGAAGTGAGGGCATAGGAACCCTGAAGCTAACGGGAAGTGAGGGCGGAAGTCAAGATCACCAGAGAGAGAGAGAGAGAGAGAGAGAGAGAGAGAGAGGATTGTGGGAAATGGAGTCACAGAGAGAGAGAGGGGATTCTGGGAAATGGAGTCACAGAGAGAGTGTGAGAGAGAGGATTCTGGGAAATGGAGTCACAGAGAGATACAGGGGATTCTGGGAAATGGAGTCACAGAGAGAGTGAGAGAGAGAGGATTCTGGGAAATGGAGTCAGAGAGAGAGAGAGAGAGAGAGAGAGAGAGAGAGAGAGAGAGGATTCTGGGAAATGGAGTCACAGAGAGAGAGAGAGAGAGAGAGAGAGAGAGAGAGAGAGGATTCTGGGAAATGGAGAAACCCTGTCTCAAAAAACCAAAAAAAAAGGAGAGAAACACCTCCCATGGAACAGACGCTGCACACGCGGGTCCTGAGATAAAGTCTGTCACCATCACAGGGGTTTTCACACCCCCAGAACAACCCCTCGTGCAGGAATCATCGTGAATCTGCGACTTTAAATCTTCACAATGCGGCCCCTTTAGAGTTCTCGTCACGCTTCTGCCTGTTGCAAACTCTGCGGTTCACACACACTGCAGTCTGCAATCCGCCTGCAGCGCTGTCCCTGACTCACCTGAGAGAGAAACGCTGTCCACTGTGTGATCCTGGCATCACTGGAAAACCACACATGGTGAGAATCTCATCAACCAACTTCTTGTCCACGTTGCTGTCTCATGTGTGGTGGGGGACGCCTGTGTCCGTCATGTTTGGTGTCTATAAATATTAGTAGATATTTGAACCCTAATTTACCAGGTTTAATTTCTGTAATGTCCAGCTCCCAACACATACCCGGTCGATTTCCCCTCACCCCGGCACCAGGGGTGGAGGAGGAAGACACTGCATTGGTTCGTTGACAAGCCTGACAATGTGAAACAATTTCTTCAATGGCTTGATCCCCATTTGGAATTTTCATATTAGCTCCCCAGAGCAAGTCTCGAATCCTTCATATACCCAGGTGTGAGGTGCGGTGGATTTTTTAAAACTATTCCTATCCCCAATTTTCTTGACAGGATGGGACATCTCTTAGCAGTCCACCACGAGTTCCCTTCATATCGTCTTTGTGCCTTGGGCTGTCTACGTACCCAAGCCAGATCCTCAGGAGTGTAATTGGGGATTTTAGGCAAACTCTTTGCTCCTGGGTCAATGAGGGTTGCCATGACCTTTGAAGTCAGAGCTACCGCTTTGGATGCTTTGTCTGCAAGATTATTTCCCATTTGTATAGGTCCTGACCCCTCCTTGTGCCCTGGACAATAGACTATGTTCAATTTAGAGGGCCCCCAAAGTGCATTTAGGAGATTTAATATCTCCTATTTGTTCTTGATTCTTTTTCCTTCTGCTTTAAGGAGGCCTCTTTCTTTGTATATGGCCTTGTGGACATGGCCTGTGGCAATAGCATACTTACCGTCATATATATATATATATATATATATATATATATATATATATTTGTCTTTTCCCATTTTTAATGCTCAAGTAAGAGCTGTCACTTCTGGCTTTTGAGCAGATATCCCTGTGGGCAAATGTTAATCCCAGATGGTGTCTGAGGTATTAGTGCCGCCCCCACATACCTTTCTCCATCTCAGATGGAGCTGCTCCCATCAGTGAACCTGGGTTCTGCTGCATCCAACAATGGTTTGTCCTGTTGGTCAGATTTGATACAATGTGCTTGTGACAGAATCCTGGAACAGTAATGAAGTAGATCATCTAGGTTGGGGTCTGGTAGTAATGTGGCCTGATTAAGGTTCACTAGAACCTGGAAAGTTTTTCTGGTTTGATTAAGGAGCAAGGCCTGATAATGAGACATCTGAGCATTGCTTAACCATCTTTCTGGATGAGTTTTTTTGCTCCTGTCCTAATGCATAGGGGGTGGTAATGATAAAATTTTTCCTAGAGTTAATTTATCAGCATCTCTGATCAATAAGGCTACAGCTGCTATAATGTGTAGGCAAGGGGTCCATCCTGCCACCACTGGGTCCAGTTTTTTTTAATAAATATGCCACTGGTGTCTTCCAAGACCCCAATTCTATGTCCACCATGAAGTCAACTGCTTCGCTCTAGTTTTAGGGTTAACCTGGGCTCAGGGAGTGGGAACAAGCCTTGTCCACT
>NW_023276919.1:9550424-9578137 GCF_003668045.3 Cricetulus griseus | reverse complement strand
CGGCTAAATAGTCACCATTGAGAGTGGCTTTGAGTAGAGTTGTCAGCCATGTTACAAACCAGGAAACACATTTCCCACAGAGAAAGCAGAGGGTGAGGAGGAGTGAGGGCGATTATTAGGGTTCTCAGGGCTTATAGGCTTCCTCAAGTCACCAAGGCACTTCGGGGAGCTACCATTCTCAAACTGCCCACCCAGTAAACCATCACAGAGACTAGCCCAGCAGTAAGGGACTGTCACCCTGAGCAAGTCACTTCCTCTCTCTAGATCTGTTTGGTCATTTGCAAAAGGAAGGGCTTAAGTAGAGTTACTAGGAACACAGGGCTGGTGAGAGGACTCAAGGGGGTAGAGCCTCCATCTTCCATGGGAAGATGGGGGAGGAGACCAAGGAATGCCAGGGATTGCTGTTCTCTACAGACTCCAGAAGAGGTGAGGATAGACTCCTCTCCAGAGCCTCAGGCAGGAGCATAAGCTGTGACTGTAAAGGCAGGGCCAGAGTGTCTGAGACTGTGAGAAGGTCATACCAGTGGACCAATGATGCATTATGAGCATCTGTGGAATTGCTGAAGATAAAGAGGTTCAGCAGGTTGAGTTTGATCCCAAGATCCTACAAGGAAGCAGGAGAGTTATCCTCTGGCTTCCACATGAGCACTGTGCACACATGTGCCTGTAAACACACACATCTACATCCACTGTTAAATAAAGTGTAGAGTTGAGGAATGTAAGAGTCAAAGTGACAAGCGGTCTGCCTACTCACACAGGCTCCGCCAATCCCACCTCCATATTTAATATCACGGGAAATGACTGCATCATTCTTGAAAGCAATGCCAGCTGAACCACCTCCACCATCTTCACGTGTACTGTCTTTGCCACAAGCATCTAAGCCCCTGGCCCTGCAGAGTCCATGTTACATGAAGATGTAACAGATTTACCATCCTCCCTCAGGGCAGACTTTGGCACGGAGACTGCTAATTGTCTCCTTGGGTCCTTTTCTAGTTGGTCCATTCAGTAACAGAATCCTTAGTTTTTAGCTGGACTGTCATATCCAGCTAGAGGCTATTTTCTCACCCACCTTGTAGCACAGTGGAACCAATACCAAGTGTAAGATAAGCAAAAAGTATATGTAGAAATTGACTCCAGCACCCTCCTCTCCTAAGCAAGAACATGGATATGGTACTACCAACTATTCTCAACCATGTAGACATCCATTTAGGCTAACCCATATGGTACAGAAGGGCAACAATCCCCTGATGTGACTTTACATTGTATACTGAATTCATGATGGATCATCTTGGGACTATTTAGAGACAGGAGTATCAGCTCCTCCCTTGGTTAAACCATACTAACTTTTTACATTCCTATTAAAGCACCTCTGCCTAATATCCTGATATATATTCGAGGATTGGGAATCCTTTGCTGTCTGCAGTCAATTATGCATCATCTCTAAACTATCACTTTGCACATGATGCAAAATTATTTGTGAATGACATTTTGCTTTCCAAACTGTGAGTACTTAAAGGATAGGGATCAAGTCCTCACCGTGACATCCCAAGCACCTAAGAAAGTGCATGGCATGTAGTAAATGTCCACAAATCATAATAAATGAATCAAATCCTTATCAGATTATCTCAAGATATCTAAAGAGTGTGAATTATGGCAGAGCTGGATCAGGAACGTGTGTGTGTGTGTGTGTGTGTGTGTGTGTGTGTGTGTGTGTGTGTGTGCACGCGTGCGCGTGCGGCAGTATGATGATTCTGAGTTTTCAGAACAGCACAAGAGGACACAATAGAACTCTAGTACTTAACTGAAAATAAAGCTAACAAGATTTGTAGGACCGGATACCATCCCTAATTACTAGGGTAAGAAATGCAGGCAACATGGAAATATCTGAACTCTCATAATCTGAAACAAGGCACCAAGCTAGGTACCAACATGGACTGAAAATAAAATCTAAGAATTTGTATCAGAAGCCACTACAAAAGGGCCTGAATGGAGGCACCTCGAGGCTTATTCAGTTGTTTAAAGGGTCTATAGAACAAACGTGTTGAAAGTCACTGCCAGTATTCAGAAAATAAAAACAGAGAATCTCTAGAAGACTGTTACCAGTGGTTTCTACCACACATAGTACAGTAAGACACTCAGAAGCACTGGCACCATTGTATGTCTGCCATCTGCTGAAACCCATGAGCCCTTCCACCAAACTGTTAGAGAAACCTCCTGTGTAGTCTTTGCAGTGAGGGATCTACAGGTTTCTAGCACCTGACACACAGCAGGCAGCCAAGGACAGAGATGTCATGTACAGTGACAGTCACCACCCACTGGTCTAGAGTTAGTTAAACATCTGATCCCTCAGCTCTTTTTCTTGAAATGCCTCATATTCACTGGTAATTGAAGGACTTTGACATCCCCATTCTCAGACTGTAAAGCCGTACATAATTCAAGAATCATGAGAAAGTAGAGATGTACACACACATGTATACAGACACACACACACACACACACACACACACACACACACACACAGGGAGAACCAACTTGTTCTCACTGTACAGCTTTTTATTATGACTTTTTATGACACTCCGTGTAATGCTTTGTACTGCCCTACTCTCTGATTCTAATATGAGAATGGGCTTCCTATAATGGAGATCACTCCGTGCTGGGAGAATTGAATGCCATGACCTTTAAATGACCATAATTCCTTTCTCAAAACTGTCATCATCCCAATTCCTGTTCTGTCACACTGAGATCATTTATGAGGTGAGTCTCTGGATGGTCTTAGGGACCTCATCAGAGTACCCTGAGGGACACAGGTGAGTGGGGGAGCAGATCTCAGACTACACACTTGGTAAAAGAAAGCACATCATGACTCAGACACATTTTGTGCTCAGGTTACAGAGCCCTGCTTCCCAATCACTATTACTTGGGATCCTAACACCCCAGAATAGGAAATGAAGACATTCTATGTTCAACAAAAGAATCAAACCTTTGGGCCAGAAAAATCTTTATTTTGCTCTGAAAACTCTGCTAAGATTTTCTCTCCTCTACAAAAGCCACCAGCAGCTCCACCAATTTTGTCTACCACTTGTGCCCACTCCTCACTTATGAAGTTGACAAAACCTAGTCCCCAGTCTGTGCAGCTTGTTGACACATGTTCATAACATCAGGATCGATCCAAACAAGATCACAGTGGACAAAAGGCCAGTGGCCACCCTTGGCATTCTGGAAGAAAGCGTGGCTTAGGACAAAGACTATTCTTCATGCTTCCCAGCTTCTAGGAGAGGGACTTACCCTGTCCTCCACACACCCTCAAAGGAACAAGAACATCGGGGGACATACTGCTCTATGACACCAGTGTACTGGGATCAAATGTGCCCTTGCTGCTAAATATGTCCTCCAGCTCCAAACCATTGCTAGTTTTGCTAGCTGAGCCTTAGCCCTCCTACTGTTCCTAGGGAGTACCTTGTAAATGCCATGACATCTGCAAGGAAATGCATGGAGGCATCTGTGTTCTAGGAAGGCAAGAAACCACAGTGAAGTTATGGGAGGAATGCCCAGGGGCAAGTTCTCGTCGGTACGAAAAGAGTCTCAGAGGCTCTCTGAGACAGGGCAACCATCAAGGAGCTCAGAGACAACATCCTAAACTGTAAAAGATTGACAGTTCTCAGAAAGGCCAGTGCCCTTGAGTACTGGGGAACTGGTAGTGTTGCCTGGTTGGGGAGTCACTCATTCAGGACACCTTCTTGCCACTGACATCTGCAAACCCCCTACTGGGAAAGAGAGAGCCAGTGGTGAGTAAGATGAGCAAGGGAGGATGCAAGCACAAACCATGGGACTCTGGAATGTCACCGGCCTAAACAAATGACATTTCACTTTCAGGCAGCAAGAAACAGATGCAATGGGTGGTTTACAACAGACAACTGGACTCTATCTTTGCTGCCTCTACTTTTCTGTTACCTTCTGAGGTCAAGCATATTGAGAAGCATCCAGGACCATGAAATGGCTGCAGCAACCCAGAGGTCCATGGGAACAATTGCACAACCTGATTCTGCAATCTTTCTTCCTGGGACTATTTTCCTCCCTTCTTGGCTCAAGAAGCATCTCTCGGTGTACTTGCAGCATTGCTTAGTGATGAGGCCATCCCCCACCTGGTCAGCATGAAGAGCAGATGTGTCCTGCCTCAGGCTGTACTTCAATCTGTGCTAAAGCAACAGCTGGACTCCACAGAGGAATCTGGGAAGCCGCATTCTGTCCTAAACTTAAGAGCCACTAGATCTGCCCACTCTCAAAGCAGCCCTGGGCTGGAAGGGACCTGGAACTATATCCAGCCCATGTTGAGTGTCATACTGAGATCACCGATCAACCCAGGGTCAGGAAATAGATAGGATGTCCTCCAGCTAGCACCACAGCTGGTATCAGTAGAAGAACCACATCTCCGTGTAGCTCTATTGGCTTGAACTGCTATTTCACCAGGTGCTCAAAACTCAAGATGCTGTAAAAACAGCTGAGATATGAGGTTTGGATGTCGGATTTTACTAGGCTTCCTCTTCCTGTTTCCCTAACAGGAATGGGTTCCTCCCCATTCTTCTTGTGTGTCCCATTCTTATGGCACCCAAAGTATCAGAGGCAAGGAAAGATTGAAGTCACCTGTCCCAGAGTACATGGCCCTGGTACTTCTGCTAATAGCAAGTCAACCACAAAAGTTCAAAAAAAAAAAAAGAATCAAGAAATCTCAACAGAAGTCTCTAAAACTGTCTCCACACTTTCTTCCAAAGCTAGTCATGTGATGAGCAATCTACCCAGTTACCTGCCTTTGCCTACTTGTGAGTCCAGCCAAACTAAAGAAGTGTTCCACCTCCATTGTGTTTTGAAGCAACTCCTGTTGTGTTCTGACTGTCCACACTCACCTCCTCAACCCCAGACTTTCCGTCTTCCTCCTTCACATCCTAGGGTGGTTTGTGACCTACACTATGAGGCCTGCCCTAGGCACTAGGTACCTCTGCCCTTAGCCAGTGTGGCTCTCCAGCACTGAATCCTTGTTCACACACACACCCCATCTCTCCAAGTGCTCCTCAGGGCTCTACTTTCTCTCCAGAAACCCCTCCCATTGTTTTACCCACCCACTCAAATCTTTTACCTCATGTTCTGTCCATGGAAATGCTCAACAGAACCTGAGCTCATTCCCTCATTGGCAAACAACCTCCATTTCTCAAGAGTTTGCAAGTTCAAAACTGGTATTTATACCTACATTATACACTTTATTCCACTGAAGTCACACCTGAGTCCTGCAAATAGGCCAAGCAAGGAGTGCTCTTCTCATTTCACAGGTGAGGGAACCAAGCCTCAGAGGAGTGATCTCAGACCAAAGAGTAGAAAGTCACAGTCAAAGCTAAACTCACTTTTCAATCTTCCTTTCTCCTCAAAGATCCAAACAGCCATCCAAACCCATGCTGTCTCCCTCCCTTTCTTCACAATCCTCTGTGTACTGCCCCTGACCTTCTCCTGACATTATTCTGTTTCTAGCTGCCTGGGTTATCATGGTGGCTTCTTGCTTCACCTTACTGATTTTATTCCTTAGCCACTTAAAAAGGACCAGATCCCTACCACCACGTAAGTCTGTAGAGTGTTCATTTTATTTTGTGGCTTTCCCAGGAGAAGGTTTCAATGCCTCATACTTGAAAATAAAGCACTGTCCAATACCAGAGCCCCTCCCAGGATGCCCCCAGCCACCTGCCATCCTGCCAGCTTTACCAGTTGTGCTCTCTGGAATAACTTGTAGCTCTTGTCCCTACCCGCTTGAGATGATTTGCCAGCCTGATTCTTCACGTCTCCATTTCATTCATCTCTGCTCTAGTCTTATTTCTTTTAGTCTATTGTTTTAGGCTTCATTAGCTTTTCTTCTACTTTTAAAGATGGGAATTTAAATTACTGGTTTCAGAATTATTTTTTTAAATCACAGCATTAAACAGCCATGGGTTTCTCTCTTTAAGCCATGCTTTAGCCACATCTCATAAATTCTGGCACACTGTTTTTACTTTTATTGCCTTGAAGGATTTCCTAAATCTCTTTCTGGTGTCGCTTTTACTCCTTAGTTGTTTGGGAGTGAGGCCTAAATTCTACATATCTGTGAGATTCTTAGATGTCTTTCTATTGTTGGATCATAATTTAACTTTCAAGTGGGTAGAAACCCTTTACGTTTATGATAGATTTTGTTATGGCCCAACATGCAGCCTCTCCTAATGAATGCTCCTTATACAGTTGGAAGGAATCCTGTATTCTGCTCTTGTTGGATGGACCACTCTACAAATGTTTTTTGGACCTAGTTTATAGTGACGTTAAAATCTCCCATCTCCTCTTTGATCTTCCCTGTTGTTCCATTTCCTTAGTGAAAGTGGAGTGATGTCTTCATTGTCATTGAGTTTTCTATTTTCCCTTCAACCTTTTTTGTATTTTGCTTTGTGTATTCTGAGGCTCACTATTATGTGCATGTATGTTCACATATGATGTCTTCCAAGTAAGCTGACCCATTTATCATTATTGAAAAGCTGTGTAGCTAATGGAAGCTTTGTCATAAAAGCCTATCTCACTCAGTTTTAGTACATTTCTACTTTGGTTACTGCATGCCCGTGAAGCCTTTAACCACCCCCTTACCTCCAATGTTTTGAAGCTAAAATGCTTTTAAACCTAAAATGTGTCTTCTGTAGATTTCATACAAATGGAGTCCCTCCCTTCTCCTCTACCCCCCCTCTTCCCTTTCCTTCCTTCCCCTTCCTTCCCTTTCCTCTCCCTCCCTCCCTCTCTCCCTTGTAGTACATTGAATTAAACCTACTATCTCTAGATATTCTTTTTAAAATCCATTTTTTTACATCTTTGCTATTGTTTAGGGTACATAGTCTATGCATAATATCAGTAAGGTTTATGTCTTACATGTGACTGCTTACTCAGATCTTATGTGTTG
This sequence comes from Cricetulus griseus, assembly GCF_003668045.3. Taxonomy (NCBI): domain Eukaryota; kingdom Metazoa; phylum Chordata; class Mammalia; order Rodentia; family Cricetidae; genus Cricetulus; species Cricetulus griseus. The sequence goes on along the minus strand of NW_023276919.1, from coordinate 9,571,185 downwards.
TTCCTCAATTTCCCCATTACTTTCTTCCATGTTAAATAGCTGCTTTCTAGGGTGCCACACTTACCCCCCCCCCGTCGTTACCTTTCAAGTTTCATTCTTTGTAGTTTGCATACAGACTACAAGTAACATTAATTTACAAAACTCTAGTTAGGATAATACCGATTTAATTTTAATAGTATGTAAAAACCTTGCTTGAACATAGCTCTATTGCCTTGTCTGCTTTGCATAAAGAACTGCTATAAAACTACATTTTATGCATTGTAAACTTATAATTATTGCTCTAGGTAGTCGCCTCTTAAGACAGAAAGGAAAAGAAAAAAATTATAAATAAAATGCATTTATATTTTTATATTTCCTTATGTCATTGGCCTTTCCTGGTGGCCCTCACTTGTCTGAGTGCCTGGTGTTCCTTTATCCCAACTTGAGAAATTCTGAGTATTTCTTACAGGGAAGGTTTTTCTTAAAAACACTTCTCTCCGTTTTGTTGACTTGAGGTATTTCAATTTCTCCTTCATTTTTGAAGGGCAGTTTTTAGTAAATATAAAATCTTCAGTTGACAGCCTCTTTCTTCCAGTGTTTTGAATATGTCATACACTGTTTTCTGGCTTCCAAGGTTGCTCATGGAAAGTCAGTTGCCGGTCTAATGGAAAAATCCCTGTATATGACAGATCACTTCTCTGATGCTGTTTTCAAAATTATTTCTTTGTCTCTGACAGTTTGACTGTGACGTATTGGGGGCTGACATCTCTGAGTTTATCCTACTTGGAATATGTACAGTTTCTTGGGTGTATAGATCATTTTCATAAATGGAGTGAGTGTCAGGATGTGATTTCCCCATTTTTTTTCCTGGTTCTTTCCTCCTGGTTCTCTAATTATGTTAGTGTGCTTTACAGTGTCCTGTTGGTCTGTTGACTTCTAGCTGTTGTTATTTTTATTCCATTCTCAGAAGCCACAATGTCAGCTGGACTACTTTTAAATTCATCGTTTCTCCCTTCTACTTTTGAGACCCTGCCATGAACTCCTTGCCAGCTGTTATCCTCTCCAGCACCTGCATGTCTCCTTGGCTTTCAAAAACAACTTCTAGCCATTTATTGGTATTTTCTAATTAACAAAACAATTTTCTCACGGCTTTAATATTTTAGGTTTGTTTCCTTCTGCAAATGTATTTGTAACAGCCAATGTAAGAGCTGTCTAATAAATCCAAAGCCTAACCTTTCATAGGAGTTGCAATCTCCATCTCCACTTCCCGTGTGCAGGTCATACTAGCTTATGTTACTGAATAGCTCATACTTTTTGGCCAGAATTGGCTATTGGATATCTTAAACACTTTATTAATTTTGTATATGTGTGAGGGCATATTTACCACAGCATGCATGGTAGTTTGAATGAAAATGGCCCCTTAAGCTTATAAAGGCTGGCACTATTGAGAGGTGTGGCCTTGTTTGGAGTAGGTATGGCATTGTTGGAGGAAGTGTGTCACTGGGGGCGGCTTTGAGACCTCAGAAGCTCAAGCCAGGCCCAGTGTGTCTTAGTCTCTCCCTACTGCCTGTGGATCTAGATGTAGCACTCTCAGCTCCTTCTACAGCACTATGTCTGCCTGCATACCACCATGCTTCCCGTAATGATGATAATGGACTTGACCTCTGAACTGTAAGCCAGCCCCAATTGAATATTTTCCTTTGTAAGAGTTGTTCTGGTTCCGGTGTCTCTTCACAGCAATAAAACTTGATCTAAGACAGCATATGTATAGAGGTCAAAGGGCAATATGGAATAAGTTGTCTCTTTCCACAGCACATGAGATCCTGAAAATCAAACTCAGGTTACTTTGTTTCATAGCAAGTGCCCTGACACCTGAGCCATCTTCCAACCCTGAATATTTTAAAAAACAATGTGTGTCAACTTGGAAAAGTTTCCCCAAATATGTATGTAGTTTACTTACTGTCTACATATGCACGCACATATGTATGTAGCTTACTTACTGTCTAAGACAAATTATGTATAGCCTGTATTTGCCATAGAAATACTGATTAACAGATATTTCCTTTAATGCCTTAAACCAGTTAAGTTTTGCACCTTTGCTGGGAGAGTTTGTGTGGGTGTTCGGTGTAGTGTTTACAATTCTGTTGTCATTGTCCCCTTCTCCTCCTCTTCTCTTTTTCTTGTTCTTTTTCTTTTTTTGAGACAAAGTCCTACCATGTAGCCTTGGGTGGTCTGTAATTTCTATATAGTCCAGGCTGACCTGGAAGTTCTATATAGTCCAGGTTGGCCTTGAACTCAGAGATCTACCTACCTCTGTCTCCAGAGTGCTAGGGTTAAATGTGTGCACCACCATGCCCTCTTCTCTCCTTATTCTTTACCTCTGTTTGTACTGGAAGCTCAACATCAACCAGAAGTAAGTGATAATGATTGGGGCCTTCTCAAATTTTTCTGGGTATGCACACAGTCCTGAATGCATGGGTGACTTTGTATGGTCTCAGGAATCTGCTAGAGCTAACATACCTTGTTTGGTTTCTTATCTACCCAAGCTAATACCAATATCACTAACCCTTATAACAATTACACTAACCAATGTAACATATATGTTACATTAAGCAGGTTGCTTAATCCAGAGACACTGAGAGCTCAGAATAGAAAGCTGAAAATGCAACATCAGCACTGAGAGACATCAGATAAAATAAACTGATATATTAAAGCAGGCTCGTAATCCACAGACACTTAGAGCACAGAATAGAAACCTGAAAACGCAATAACAGCGCTGGGAGATGTCATATAAAATAAACTGATAAATTAAAGCAGGCTGCGGAATCCAGAGACACTTAGAGCTCAGAATAGAAACCTGAAAATGCAACAGGAGCGCTGGACACCATAGATAAAATAAACTGATAAATTAAAGCAGGCTGCGTAATCCAGAGACACTGAGAGCTCAGAATAGAACCCTCAAAATGCAACAACTGCGCTGGGAGACATCAGATACAATAAACTGTAAATTAAAGCAGGCTATGTGATCCAGAGTCACTTAGAGCTCAGAATAGAAACCTGAAATGCAACAGCAGCGATGGGAGATATCAGATAAAAATAAACTGATAAATTAAAGCAGGCTGTGTAATCCAGAGACACTGAGAGCTCAGAACAGAAACCTGAAAATGCAACGACAGCGCTGGGAGACGTCAGATAAAATAAACTGGTAAATTAAAGTCGGCTGCGTAATTCAGAGACACTTAGCTCAGGATAGAAATCTGAAAATCCAACCACAGCGCTGGAGACATCAGATAAAATAAACTGATAAATTAAAGCAGGCTGCATTATCCAGAACACTTAGAGCTCAGAATAGAAACCTAAAAATGCAACAACAGCGCTGGAGACGTCTGATAAAATAAACTGATAAATTAAAGCAGGCTGAGGAAACTTGGGGCGACTTTATAATATGTAATATATATTATAAATATATATTTTATAAGACTTGACTTATCGGACGCCTTACTGGCGTCTCTCCTGGCCGGTGGCTCACATCCTGCCTCTGGAGCAGGAGGGGAAATGAGCACCCTTCCTGTTTCTCCTTCGCTTAGATATGAGTCTCCTTGTTGTGTCACTTCCTGCCTGGACCACACTTCTCGACTACATTTCCCAGAATCCTCTTTGTCTCCCAGTCCCGCCTAACTTGCCGTCTCACTGGCCAAACAGTATTTTATGTAACAATCAATAAGATGAACACGCGCAGCAGTACTTTCTCCATCACACACTTGCGTGTGAACATTAGCGCATGGTCCCCGTGCTGCTCTCAGTGTGGCCCCGCCCGCCCCCGAGCTCAGGTACGGCCCGGATCAGGGTTCAATGACTTCAAAGCGGTCGTCGCACGGGAGCGAGGCGCGAGCGGGAACCGAGAAAAGCTGCTGCTGCTGTTGTTGGAGTCGCTCCCGTGGAGGCTGCGGAAACCGCAGGCATCACCTGCCGCGCTCTGCAGGGCCTCGCTGAGGGGGCAGGGACAGCGGGGAGTTTGTGTCGATAACCTCGAGCTTCCGCGCGTCCCGCGGAGACGAAGGGGCTTCAGGAACCGGAAAGTGGTCTGAACTCCCCTTGGGAGGGTTTGGACGACCCAGGTTTCACCCCAGGATTGTTTTCTGACGGTTAACGGAACACCTGAGACTGTTTCTACCTCGCGGAAGCTTCTCCGGCGTCTTCTAAACTCTGATTCGCTGGCCTCGCGTGTTTGTGTTCGGTCCGGGCCCCCGTGCGGTGGTTCGCACACGCGACACGCACGAGCCAGGCACAAACGCGCAGGAAACGCTGACGCCCCTTCCTCCCTGCTGACGCCCCTTCATCCCCGCTGAGGCCCCGCCCTCCCTGCTGACGCCCCGCCCTTCCCCGCTGAGGCCCCGCCCTCCCTGCTGACGCCCCGCCCTTCCCCGCTGAGGCCCCGCCCTCCCTGCTGACGCCCTGCCCTTCCCCGATGACGCCCCTTCCCGCTGAGGTCCCTCCCTCCCTGCTGACGCCCCGTGCTCCCCGCTGAGGCCCCGCCCACATCTTTGAATCCCAGACTCAGGGCAAAGTCTGCAGCTCGGGCCCTGACCACCTGGGTGTCAATCAATGCGGTCCCTCCCACTAGGGCCGCTACCTGTCAATCAACACGCGTTTGCCCCGCCCCATGCGGACTGAGAAGTGGATCGACCCTAAGACCCGCCCCCAGGGACTAGATCTGTCAATCAATGCGAGGTTACCGCCTCCCCCACTCCCCCCATGGTTCATCGTCAATCAAAACTCCGGCCCTGCCCACCATGGTTCTGGTTGTCAGTCAACCCTCAGGCCCACCCCCAGGGACCTAAGGTGTCAATCAACACGCAGAAGCCACGCCCCCTGTGGTGTGAGACTTGAATCAACCGTAAGCCCCGCCCACTCCAGACCTCCGCTGTCAATCACGTGTGGCCCTGCCTTTTCCCTGCTGTGTCAACGCTGGACCTGTCTCCCCTCCCGTTGTCAGTCAACTCTAAGCCCCGCCCCTGAGCAGCCGACCTCTCAGTCACAGCGGCCTGGGTGGGCGGGGCTAAGAGTCTGCACCCGCGATTTGACGACAGGGAGGGAGGGGGCGGGGCTAAGGCTGTGATTGACAGCAGGGTGTAGTCTCCTGCCCCACGGAGCCCCGCCCACCACGCCGCCTTTCACCCTCGGGGCCCCGCCCCCTGTCCCGCCCCGTTAGTGTTTATTATTATTGTAGTCGTTGACATCACTGTTGTTTACGTCATCATCGGTGACAGGGGGCGGAGTCACATTCACAGGGGCGGAGTCACATTCACAGGGGCGGAGCCCTGTCACAGAGGGCAGAGTCAAGTGTAGCAATCTTAGTTTTTGCTGAGGTGGCGATGAACCTGGAGGGTCAGGTGGCCGGGTTGTGAAGCCGACAGGAAGTGAGGGCATCGGGACTGGGAAGCCAACAGGAAGTGTGGGCGTCCAGTTTCTGAATCCAACAGGAAGTGAGAGGGGCCAGGTTGTGGATCCAACAGGAAGTGAGGAAGGCCGGGTTCTGAAGGTGACAGGAAGTAAGGGCACCTGGACTGGGACACCAATGGGAAGTGAGGCAGCCCAATCGTGACACTAATGGGAAGTGAGGCGGGTGGCTTTGTAATTCGACGGGAAGTGAGGGCATAGGGACCCTGAAACCGACAGGAAGTGAGGTCATAGGGACCATGAAGCTGACAGGAAGTGAGAGCATAGGGACACTGAAGCCGACAGGAAGTGACAACGGCCGGGTTCTGAAGCTGTCAGGAAGTAAGGGCTGCCGGGTTCTGAAGCCGACAGGACGTCAGGGCATTGGGACTGGGAAGCCAACAGGAAGTGTGGGCGTCCAGTTTCTGAATCTAACAGGAAGTGAGGGTGGTCGGGTTCAGAAGCCCAAAGGAAGTGAGGGCAGCCAGGTTGTGAAATGGACAGAAAGTATGGGCGTCCAGGTTGTGAATCCAACAGGAAGTGACGACGGCCGGGTTCTGAAGCTGACAGGAACTAACGGCTGCCGGGTTCTGGAGCCGACGGGAAGTGAGGGCGGCCAGGTTGTGAAACGAACAGGAAGTATGGGCATCCAGGTTGTTAATCCAACAGGAAGTGAGGACGGCCGGGTTCTGGAGCTGACAGGAAGTAAGGGCACGTGGACTGGGACGCCAACTGGAATTGAGGGCATTCCAATCGTGACACTAATGGGAAGTGAGGCGGGTGGCTTTGTAACTCAACGGGAAGTGAGGGCATAGGGACCCTGAAACCGACAGGAAGTGAGGGCATAGGAACCCTGAAGCTAACGGGAAGTGAGGGCGGAAGTCAAGATCACCAGAGAGAGAGAGAGAGAGAGAGAGAGAGAGAGAGGATTGTGGGAAATGGAGTCACAGAGAGAGAGAGGGGATTCTGGGAAATGGAGTCACAGAGAGAGTGTGAGAGAGAGGATTCTGGGAAATGGAGTCACAGAGAGATACAGGGGATTCTGGGAAATGGAGTCACAGAGAGAGTGAGAGAGAGAGGATTCTGGGAAATGGAGTCAGAGAGAGAGAGAGAGAGAGAGAGAGAGAGAGAGAGAGAGAGGATTCTGGGAAATGGAGTCACAGAGAGAGAGAGAGAGAGAGAGAGAGAGAGAGAGAGAGAGGATTCTGGGAAATGGAGAAACCCTGTCTCAAAAAACCAAAAAAAAAGGAGAGAAACACCTCCCATGGAACAGACGCTGCACACGCGGGTCCTGAGATAAAGTCTGTCACCATCACAGGGGTTTTCACACCCCCAGAACAACCCCTCGTGCAGGAATCATCGTGAATCTGCGACTTTAAATCTTCACAATGCGGCCCCTTTAGAGTTCTCGTCACGCTTCTGCCTGTTGCAAACTCTGCGGTTCACACACACTGCAGTCTGCAATCCGCCTGCAGCGCTGTCCCTGACTCACCTGAGAGAGAAACGCTGTCCACTGTGTGATCCTGGCATCACTGGAAAACCACACATGGTGAGAATCTCATCAACCAACTTCTTGTCCACGTTGCTGTCTCATGTGTGGTGGGGGACGCCTGTGTCCGTCATGTTTGGTGTCTATAAATATTAGTAGATATTTGAACCCTAATTTACCAGGTTTAATTTCTGTAATGTCCAGCTCCCAACACATACCCGGTCGATTTCCCCTCACCCCGGCACCAGGGGTGGAGGAGGAAGACACTGCATTGGTTCGTTGACAAGCCTGACAATGTGAAACAATTTCTTCAATGGCTTGATCCCCATTTGGAATTTTCATATTAGCTCCCCAGAGCAAGTCTCGAATCCTTCATATACCCAGGTGTGAGGTGCGGTGGATTTTTTAAAACTATTCCTATCCCCAATTTTCTTGACAGGATGGGACATCTCTTAGCAGTCCACCACGAGTTCCCTTCATATCGTCTTTGTGCCTTGGGCTGTCTACGTACCCAAGCCAGATCCTCAGGAGTGTAATTGGGGATTTTAGGCAAACTCTTTGCTCCTGGGTCAATGAGGGTTGCCATGACCTTTGAAGTCAGAGCTACCGCTTTGGATGCTTTGTCTGCAAGATTATTTCCCATTTGTATAGGTCCTGACCCCTCCTTGTGCCCTGGACAATAGACTATGTTCAATTTAGAGGGCCCCCAAAGTGCATTTAGGAGATTTAATATCTCCTATTTGTTCTTGATTCTTTTTCCTTCTGCTTTAAGGAGGCCTCTTTCTTTGTATATGGCCTTGTGGACATGGCCTGTGGCAATAGCATACTTACCGTCATATATATATATATATATATATATATATATATATATATATATATATTTGTCTTTTCCCATTTTTAATGCTCAAGTAAGAGCTGTCACTTCTGGCTTTTGAGCAGATATCCCTGTGGGCAAATGTTAATCCCAGATGGTGTCTGAGGTATTAGTGCCGCCCCCACATACCTTTCTCCATCTCAGATGGAGCTGCTCCCATCAGTGAACCTGGGTTCTGCTGCATCCAACAATGGTTTGTCCTGTTGGTCAGATTTGATACAATGTGCTTGTGACAGAATCCTGGAACAGTAATGAAGTAGATCATCTAGGTTGGGGTCTGGTAGTAATGTGGCCTGATTAAGGTTCACTAGAACCTGGAAAGTTTTTCTGGTTTGATTAAGGAGCAAGGCCTGATAATGAGACATCTGAGCATTGCTTAACCATCTTTCTGGATGAGTTTTTTTGCTCCTGTCCTAATGCATAGGGGGTGGTAATGATAAAATTTTTCCTAGAGTTAATTTATCAGCATCTCTGATCAATAAGGCTACAGCTGCTATAATGTGTAGGCAAGGGGTCCATCCTGCCACCACTGGGTCCAGTTTTTTTTAATAAATATGCCACTGGTGTCTTCCAAGACCCCAATTCTATGTCCACCATGAAGTCAACTGCTTCGCTCTAGTTTTAGGGTTAACCTGGGCTCAGGGAGTGGGAACAAGCCTTGTCCACTTTAACCACTGTCTTCTTCCCCTGTGTATGCCTATAGGACCTGCGTACCTTTGGTACATTTGGAGTTTGGGGGACATTCCATGGCAAATATCCTTCCTCCTTGCATAATGTGCATTGGTTTTATCTTCACTTTAATTTAGGCTTTGATCTCCTCTTTCAGGCCACCTTGAGGGTCTGGGATTCTGGGAAGGTTGAGTGGCCAGTAGAATCTTTTTTAGCCTCAGGGCCCCAGACAACAACACCCCAAAAGTCAGCAGGAAGTAGCACAGGAAAGAATACATTGACCCTTTTCCCTGTTTGAGATGCTAAATCAAAAGGAAACTCCCATACATAGGGGACAAGATGACAAACAGATACAAATTTACTAACCTCCACCCCAAACTTCCCCAGAGTTTTTTAATTGTTCGCTGGTAACCAAAGAATGGGTTACTATACAAGAAAAGGGGGAAAATAGGAACCAAAAATTAAAATTAATAAAAGTTTAAGAGCTTGGGCACTGAAAAGTAAAGTTCTACCCATATAGGAAAAATAAACTCCTTAAATCAGGAGTGCCATGGGTGGTACCTGATCCCTTGCTCTCAGAGAAGGGAAGGTAACTGTCCACCACTCCTGTTCACATTCTTTTGCTAATTGATCATTGTAAATTTCCCCAAACCCAGAGGATAATTGACACACCCTGTGACCCTGTAACCCTGCAAGCCTATGTGCCATCTTATCTCTCTCAAAAGTATCTCCCTTAATACATATAGCTACTGCTTTACTCTGTAGTTTGTATGACTTGAAGTAACCATGGAAACTCTGTAATTTGTGGCCTTCAACTTTATGGCGTGCCCCTGTAAAAGCTTCTCTTTTTGGCTGGTTGGTATCTCACTTGCCCTCTATGCAGTGAGTTCCTAGCTGGCCAGCTTGAAATAAAAAGAAACCTTTTGCATTTGCAGCAGAGTGTGGACTCCTTGGGTTAGTCCCTGGGCTCCAGGAACCTCCACAACATTTTGGTTCTCTGACCAGGAAACCCAAGACCGTCCCAGGACTCACAACTCTGAGGGTTTCATCCCTAAATAGTTGGATGAATAAATGTTTTATGTTTGTCTTTTAAGTGCATGTTCTTCTAATCCATGTTTTCTAGAGAAACAAGTAATATAGGTAACAGGCCAAAAGCTTGGCAGAGGTGCCTACAAGGCCAGGCCGGGGGAACAGAGGAGATGTCCTCAACTTCCAGTCTAGGGCAGATATTCAATGCAGAGTTGGATCAAACCTGTCATCTAGTTAAAATAGGTTTCCAATTGAGAACTTCCTTTGGTAAAGTAGGGTGTCCAATTGAAGACTTCCATTGTTAAATTAGGGGGTTCAATGGAGAATTTCCAATGGTAAAATGGGGTTCCAATTGAGGACTCCCCTTGGTAAATGTAGGAATCTAGGTACGAGCCATTTCTTCTTTGTCTCAGTGCTGTGTTTGTTGTTTGTTTGTTTGTTTGTCTGACTTGTCTTGATGGAGGATGACTCAGGAGAGAATATAACAGGACAGATTCCTTCCTTCCCTTCGAAAAACACAGACATTCCTGCTGCAGTGCCTCCAAGGGGGGTAGTTACAGCCTGGTGGAGGACAGTTCCGTTTGGCTCCTTTGGCCCCAAGACCAGCCTGGGCTGCCAGCCTCCTGATGAAGGCTCCTAGGGCTAGATCAAAGTCTGTGAATGGCAGGCTGGTTCAGGGGCTTAGTACAAGAGCTGGCTTGGAGCACAGCTTGCCTCACTACTCCCTCCCTGCAGGGACAGTGGCCTGAGGTGCTTTCAGGGTGCAAGCAACCTCCACAGAGGCTTCTGTCAGTTGTGCATGCAAGGGTGACAAAGCCTTGGGAGAAAGAGTCCCATGAAAGGCCAAAATGGGCTAGCCAAGGAGTGGGAGCCTCTAAGTCTAAGTGTGCCCAGCTGGCCTTCTGTTCCTGGGAATCTGAAGTCCTAGAAGGTCTATGGGCTGATGGGGCCCAGGTGGTAGCTGCATATTCCACACATTTAGGGAGGGTAGTGTTTCTGGGAAAACCCTCAATTCCTCACTTCTCCCTACTCTTCCCACAGTATTTCAGCTTTTGGCCTAAGTACCTTGGTTGGCTTCAAGATTTTGGTACCTTGAATGCATCTGTCAGGGGCTTGGATTAGCAAGTGGGCTGGGGAGTTAAATTTGTTATTCTGCCAAGCCAATGCTACCTAAATCAATTATTGCCATCGCATTCCTCAGAGTTCTTCCTTACCCTGAATCCTGTGGATTATGACAACTGTCTCAAGCCCTTACCAGGTTTTGACCTGCGAGTAATGACAGACTCAGAGAGTTGGTTTTGAGTTTATGACTTTTACTTCACACTTATGTCAAATCAACCCCCACACAAGCATAAGCAAACAATCCCAAGACCCACAGATGATAGGCTCACAGGAGGGGGTAGCTCTTCTGCAGCAGCCCAAACTTTCAGGATCTCCACTTTTTGTCCTCTGGATTCAGGCTGTGGACTCTCCTGAGGGCCCAGTGTCTAGAAATCCAGTTCAGAATGGAAGTCACTCAGCTTGATGGATTGATTGTTTCAGGATAGCAGAGGAGAGGTCCAGGACATAGAGTGGTGGAACACTCTAAAGGTTCCAGTTCTGAGCTGGTGCTTAAATAGTTTGCTAAATCTTGCTAATCACATTTTTCCACACTCCATGTATTCTCACTCTTATCTACAATGGCCAGGTAATGGGCCTATAATCCTCTTCTTTTAGTCTTTCTTCAACCAGGCCTTTACCTTCCTTGTTACAAGGCTAGTACCAGGACAGCCTCCAAAGCCACATGCAAACCCTGTCTCAAAAAAAGAAGGCATTGCTTGATCAGGCAAGTCCTAAACAGAACAGTGGTTTAATTTTGAAAGAGATGTCACCAGGTGTCCTATTGTCCACCAGGCGGAGATCTGCTTTTCTCAAGAAGAAAACAGGAACTTTATGGCACAATCGGCCCTAAGGTTGCTAGTGACCCTGCTCCTTGAGCAGCTTCTTGAAGGTCTATTCTATGATATGCGGATAGACCTAATGGCTGCTTTTAAATAAGGGGTAACTCATTTGTAATGGTTTGGAGCCAAATGTCTGGACATTCCTGCTAAACAGATGTGTATCCTAGCATCCTGATTTCTAACAGGCCTGGATAGCAAATACCTATCTTTCGGTGTTTTAGAGTCAGTCCTACCTCTGCAAGATTCTACTTTGTGAGACTTCCTATCTTCTAAGCATTTTTAAATTGTGTTACCACTTTTACTCTTTACATCACAGCTTAGTAGTGGAGTGCTACCAAACACATTGGATTCCTTTTACAACCTCCACAAAATTAACAATAAATGGATCTTACAGGAAAAGTTTAACACATAGTGCTAAACCTCTAAAACAAACTGAAGAAATTAGCCCTGTTAAATTTTGGCAACCAGATTTCCATGGCTTCACCAAAAGCATGTTGCAGTTGACTACAAAGATATTTCTACACAAAGCTGCCTGCTCCCAATGCTCAGAACAGACTCAGTCCACAGAGCAAAGTTATTGAGAGGCCTACCTCTGGCTCCAGGGCATTTCAAGAATGGCATGGGATCTCACTGACAGTATGGCTTCAGCTTCCCACCCAGATACAGGAAATACCCATGCTACCAGCTCTAGCAACTCACCTTCTGTCACTCCCAATCTGAAGATAGCCTCTCCTCACTCACCATGTTGTGGTTTTCCAGCTTGCCCTTCTCAAAGCACAGCACATAAAACCACTGGCACAAGTTTCTCTTCAAAGTCACTCCTGAAACCAGTGGCCAGGAGGACCCTGCACCACCTCTGATTGGCCAGTTGCCTAGGAGCCTGATTGACTAGTAAGGCCCAAGTGACAAGAGCACCTCCAATAGGGTTGCAGTGTGATTAAAGACACAGCCCAATGGTTCCTGAAACTTCTTTTCAGCCAAGGCAATGACATTTTTCTAAATCAACAGAGATCTGCACTTGCCCAGTTCCAAATGCTGACCCTGCTATCTTCTGGCACTCCAAAGGCATTTCCCCTTCTTCCACCTGGACACAATGTGGCTAGCTACTTATTATGTGTATGTAATGATTCTCTGTTATAAAACTGGTAGAGTTCCCAGAATATTAACTACTGAAGAGAGATTTAAGGACACAAAAGGTGATGTTTGTTGTGTGACATTACACTGAGGTCAGGTGCAATGAAGGTGCTTTTAACCTGGTTGTCACAGAAACTTGAGAAAATAAAAAAAGATAAATAGAAACAGAATTTTCAAAACAACTTTACCCCAAATTGGCATATACAGTTTGGGTGTGTGAGAGGTTTTCCAAGTGTGTACAGGTGACATACTATGCAAGAGGGAGTCAGATACCCCAGTACTAGAATATCAGGTAGTTATGAGCCTACAAATTTGGGTGTTGGAAGCTGAACTCAGGACATCCCCAAGAAAAATATGTGCTAATCCAACTCCCAAGCCTCATAGTCCATTTAAGGTGAAACACTAAATATCTTTCACAGATTTAAATCAAGGAAATTAAAAGAGCCTATGGACATAGATAAGTAAATAAACAATTATTGGAAACTTGATATATCAATATTTAATATACAGTATAAGGTAAATTTGCAACATAAATTGAGTGTAATCCACAGAAAATTCCTAACACCTCATAGCATGATATCTAATTCCAAAAATATATGCAAATTGGAAACAATAGAATTCTCAAGAGAATTAAAAAAGTAGTGCACACATTGACACAGTGTAACTTCCATACTTCCAAGAAATCTAAAACAATCTAGAAGCTGTTGAATATTTGGGAAATAATAAAGGTGGTGGAGAGAAAAAGCCAAGAACCAGAACTGGTAAGTAATTCAACTTTTAATAAAAATTTCAAAGGAACCTCAGCCATGTAATCTGTGATTTGTGTTACAAATCTGCCCATGAGTCTATGTGTTTAGAAATTAAATAAACAGACTTCACAACTCCCCCAAAATTATAACTCAAAAGTCCCTTAAAGTGTTCTGCTTCTGATGCTCCAGCTATCACTATTTTTTTGCCAACTTTTTTTTTATTTGAATTAGAAACAGGATTGTTTTACATGACAATCCCAGTTCCTTTCTCCCACCAGTCCTCCCCTACCGCACCCCCAAAGTAAAACCCTATCTATCACATATCCTTTCTCCTCGTCCTGGATGGTAAGGCCTTCCACAGGGTGTCATCAGTGTCTATTGTATCCTTTGGGATGAGGCTGGGCCCACCTCCCTGTGTCTTGGCTCAGGGAGTATTCCTGTATATGGAATGGGCTCCCAAAGTCCACACCTATGCGAGGGGAAAGTACGGAAATTCTATAGGATGTCCTGTAGATTTCTGAGGTTTCCTCACAGAAACCTATGTTCCTGGGGTCTGTATCAGTCACATGCTGGTAATCCAGCTATCAGTCTGGGGAGCAAGAGTTCCCGGATGTTCAGGTCAGCTGTTTCTGTGGGTTTCACCAGCCTGGTCTGGACCCCTGTGCTCTTCACTTGTCCTTCTCTGCATCTGGGTTCCAGTTCAGTTCAGTGATTAGTTGTGGGTGTCTGCTTCTACTTCCACCAGCTGCTGGATGAAGGCTATGGGATGGTATATAAGTCAGTCATCAACCTCATTATCGGGGGAGGGCATTTAAGTAGCCTCTCCTCTATTGCTTAGATTGTTAGCTGGAGACATCTTTATAGATCTCCAGACCTTTCCCTAGTGCCTTATTTCTCTGTAAACCAAAAATGTCTCCCTCTATTATGATATCTCCATTCTTTTTATCATCTATTCTTCCCCTGACTCAAACTTTCTGTCCCCTCATGTCCTCTGCATCCCTCTTCTTCTCCCCTTCTCATTCTCCTCTTCCCATGCTCCCAATTTGATTAGCAGATCTTGTCCCTCTTCCCTTCTCCAGGGGACCATGTAAGTTTATCTTTATTAGCTTCTTTGGCAGTGTGGATTGTAGTCTGGTAATCCTTACTCTATATCCAAAGTATGCATATGAGTGAGTACATGCCATGTTTGTGTTTTTGCGATTGGGTTACATCGATCAGAATCGTTTCTTCTAGATCCATCCATTTTCCTGCAAATTTCAAGGATCCATTGTTTTTTTCCACAGAGTAGAACTTCATTGTGAAAATATACCACAGTTTCTCTATCCATTCTTCAGTTGAGTGGCATCTAGGCTGCTTCCAGCTTTTGGCTATTACAAATACTGCTGCTATGAACATCGTTGAACAGATGTCCTTTTGTATGGATGTGCTTCCTTTGGGTATATGCCTAAGAGTGGAATTGCTGGATTTTGTGGTAGACTGATTCCCATTTTCATGAGGTGTCGCCATACTGATTTCCAAGGTGGCTGTACAAGTTGGCACTGCCACCAGCAGTGGAGGAGTGTTCCTCTTTCTCCACATCCTCTCCAACATGAACTGTCATTGGTGTTTTTGATTTTGGCCATTCTGACAGGAGTAAGATGGTATCTCAGAGTTGTTTTGATTTGCATTTCCCTGATGGCTAAGGATGTTGAACACTTTCATAAGTGTCTTTCAGCCACTTTAGATTCCTCTATTGATGATTGTCTATTTATTTCTGTACCCCACTTTTTTAACTGGATTGTTTGATGTTTTGGAGACTAGCTTCTTGAGTTCTTTGTATATTTTGGAGTTCAGCCCTCAGTCAGATATGTAGTTGGTGAATATCTTTTCCCAGTCTGTGGGCTGCTGTTTTGTCTTGCTGACTGTGTCCTTTGCCTTACAGAAGCTTCTCAGTTTCAGGAGGTCTCATTTATCAATTGTTGATCTCAGTGTTTGTGCTACTGGTTTTATGTTCAGAAAGCTGTCTCCTGTACCAATTAATTCAAGGGTATTTCCCACTTTATCTTCTAATAGGTTCATTGTGCATGGGGTTATGTTGATGTCTTTGATCCATTTTGACTTAAATTTTGTGCAGGGTGAAACTCTTGGGTATATCTCTAGTCTTCTACATGTCCATATCCAGTTATGCCAGCACCATTTGTTGAAGATGTTCTCTTTGTTTCAGCATATATATTTGGATTGTTTGTCAAAAATCATGTGTTCATATGTGTGTGGGTTAATATCAGTGTTTTCAACAATATTCTGTTGATCTACTTGTCTATTTTCGTGCCAATACCAAGCTCTGTAATAGAGCTTAAAGTTAGGGATGGTGATGCCTCCAGAAGTTCCTCTATTTTACAGGGTTGTTTTTACTATCCTGGGTTTTTTGTTTCTTTATATAAAGTTGAGAAGTGTTGTTTCAAGGTCTGTGAAAATTGTGTTGGGATTTTGATGGGGATTGCATTGAATCTGTAGATAGCTTTTGGCAAGAGTGACATTTCACATATGTTGATCCTACCTATCCAAGAGCATGGGGGATCTTTCAATTTTCTGGGATCTTCTTTAATGTCTTTCTTTAGAGACTCAAAATTCTTATGGTACAAATTTTTCACTCTTTTGGTTGTTGTTACCCACAGGTATTTTTTGTTGTTTGTGGCAATTGTTGTGACTTGTTTCTGTGGTTTCAGGACCAGGGTGTGTTTCTTTTGTGTCTGTTTCATAATACAAACAAAAAAAACCACATGTGTGGGGGTCAGAGGACAAACATGGATGTTAGTTTTTATCTTCCATCTTTTTTGAGATGGGGCCTCATGGCTCTTCTTTTGGGTGCATGTGGTAGGTCAGCTGACTAACCAGTTTCCAGGATCCTCTTGTGTCCACTTCCTGTCTCCATATAGTAGGATTGATGGAGTTGTAGCCATTAGACGTACACTCAGACTGTTTGTGTGTGGGCTTTGGAAAATCAAACTTATGGACCAAGTTTTTATTTGTCAAGTGATTTTACCCATAAAACCATTTCACCAGATCATCTCCCATTTTCTTTCTTGGATTGGACACTAAAACTGAAGGCTCATCCCTATTAGGAAGGAATTGTACTGCTGATCTACATGCCTAACCCTTTCTATTGCTTTTGTTGCAGTTGCAGTTTTTGCTTTTGCTTTTATTGCAATTTCTAACTGATTTGCACAAGTTAAGATTAAATTTACTCAGTAGTTCAAGCAGGCTTTAACTTAGAATGCTCCTGCCTCCCAATGCAGCAGATATTACACACTTGAGCTATGAGGCCTAATTTAGAGCCCTCTGTTTTGTTGTTGTTCATAGAATTTTGTCCATTTGTTTTAAGCTGTAGAAAATATTTTTGGCATATGACTTAAAAATATTTAATTGGAAAGTAACAGTATTTTAAATTTATATAATGTGATGTTATGAAACACATACAATATATAAATACAAATTGTAAGATCTTACATTAAGGTAATTAATAATTATCTTCACATATTTGTGGTAATAACTCTTCATAGTCATTTTTTTTACACTTTTCTTTTTTAACTACTTTATTCTACATGTATGGGTGTTTTTGCCTAGAAATACTTCTGAGTACTGTGTGCATGCCTGTTGCCTTGGAAGCCAGAAGATAGCATTGGATGCAATGAGACCTGAATTACAAGCAGAGGTGAGGCTCCATGTGAATGCTGGGAATTGGATCTGGGTCTCCTGCTTTAGCAACCTGTGCCATGAACCATGGAACCATCTCTCTAGCCCTACATTTTTTCTTAATAAATTAAATCTAGTCACATTGCACTTTTCAAATATATTCCTTTTAGTACCTCATATCTTCCTTCCACATAACATTTCCAAGCTGCTACCCACCACTAAACACCCATCCTCCAGGGGAACATCTTATAAACAATATACAGGTAAACCAACGTAAGTTTTATCTCTTTCTGACTTTCATATATGACATTTTGTTATCCTCTAGGCTCTAACACATTGCTACAAATTGTTGGCTTTCATCTTTTACAGGTATGCAGCTGTTACAATATTCCTTTATGATGCTTATTGCTTTGTAAAGTTGGAAATGATAGCTCTCATTTCTTTTGTTGTTCTAGTAACTTGAATCTTCCTTTTTTCCTGAAGATGGGCAGTTTGGTTACTCTTTTCAAAAGAAGTATATGGTGGCTTTGTTGTTATTTTCTATTATTTTTTCTATTTTATATCATTAGTTTCTGCCCTAATAGTCTTCCTAGCTTTTTTATGACATTTGGTAGAACTGTCCAGGCATAGGTCCTCATATTCAGTTCCTCTACAATTGTGAATGTTAAACAAATCAGAAAACCTCACAAATCTCATGGGTATACATTTTAGATCTGCTCCACTCTTATTGCTGTCATTGCTATATTGTGAGTTCCCAGGTCCTTCTTGTGTATTCTGGGAAGATATTCAGGATAGATACTTATGTCTGCTGGCATCCATCCTGCACCTCTCCCTGCTTACACCTTTATCTGTGCTTTAGCCATGTCTTCCTAAATTATGATGTGTTCTGAGACCTTGAAGATATAAAAACATGTTTTAAGGCCAACTGCTCACACTCTCCAGCTGCCAAAACTCATTCCACTTAGATCCAAAGAGAAAGAAATGTCATTTCTCATGGGTGCTGTCCCTGTGAGACACTGTTTCTATGACATTTCGTTCTAAGTTCAAGGGAAAACTTCAAAGATGGTCAATTGAAGTGGGCTAATGGACACTGTTTTTAGTAGTCTTCATAAACATACAGATGTCCTGCTGTGAACCAATTTCTTAACTGACTGCCCTTGGGTTTCCTTATACCATTAGGGAGGACTATGTGACTCATATCCTAGGATTCCCTTATTCTCCCATAAGTAAATACTGGTTGTTGTATACAGGTAATAGAACAGGCATCAGAGCCCTTAAGCATAAGGCAGAGTCAATTCTGCTGGCTTCTCTCTACCTTCAGGATTCTCAGTAGGTGCCCCACTGGTGCTTATTTATTGTTCTCTGCTTCTTTTTTCTCTTTTTAGCTATATAAGTTTTACATTCCAATCCCAGTTCCTCCTCCCCCCTCCTTTCCCACCTTCCCCTTGGATAATGTAAGGCCTCTGCTAATCAGGTTTACTAAGTCTGTCACATCATCTCATTGCGGCAGGACCAAGGAACCTTCCCACCCACCCACACACCCTTTGTATAGTCTGAACAATGTACCTCTCTATATAGAATATGTTACACCATGTCAGTTTGTAAATTTGTGTTACATTCAATAGAATTTAAGCTGGAAAAAATAGAAGCACAATAAAAGTCATGTATAAAAAGGTTTGGCAAAATACTGGAGAGGCAGAAATAAGAAATACATACATACATACATACATACATACATACACACATACATGTTCAACAGTTGAACATGGTCAATAGTCTAATTGATGATGTGTTTTAATTATGTTGTCTACTCGATCTGGAGTACAGAGGGTATAGAGCACTCACAGAGCATCTCCACTCAATCTAGCTGTGTCTCCTCAATGACCATGTAGTCAGTGGCTGCCATATTTGGCAAACCCAATGGTAGGCTTTTTTTCGTTTTTTTTGAGACAGGGTTTCTCTGTGTAGCTTTGGAGCCTCTCCTGGCACTCGCTCTGGAGCCCAGGCTGGCCTTGAACTCACAGAGATCCACCTGTCTCTGCCTCCCGAGTGCTGGGATTAAAGGCGTATGCCACCAACACACAGCCCCAATGGTAGGCTTATCTACACAACTTTAAACAGGTGACTAATGTTCTGTCAATTCTTTTTATCTCCTTTCTTTTATCCTTCTGTCTTTCTTCCTTTTTCATTATTTCTTTTGTTTGTAGATATGAAACATTTCAAATATATGAAAACCTGAGATGTATCTACAATAATATTTGTGTTAGTTTCTAGTAGCTGGGACAAAGATACCAATGGGAAAAACTGAAGTATCAAAAAAGGGCAGAGATTCTTAGGGTCCAGTCAATGTTCATGCCAATTCAAAACCACAAGTCCCACCGTGAACAGGACAAGACGTCATTCATTCTAGATCCAAACATGAATGATCTATGACACAGGTACTGATTTTCCCAAATTCCATTTTCCACCAAGGCAACAGTTTCATGAAATTTTCGTAGAAACAGAATGAAGAATGATATACATGAAAACACTTTTAAAACACTTTGGTAAAAGCCCTGTAAATGTAGGTGCCAGTTGGGAGGACTGGAGAGGCTATGGGACCTCTTACAGTGAAACCAGTGTTTATCTCTAGATTACAAATGGAATTTGGTAGACCATTCCCAAAGGAGGGATACTCTCTCAACTCAGATAAATTGAGGAGGGTCTAGGCCCTGCCCCAAATGATATGACAGACTTTGAAAAAAAATCCCCCATGGAAGGCCTCACCCTCCCTGGGGTTTGGATGGTGGTTGGATGAGGGGGTCAATGGGGGGTTTGGGAGGTCAGGAGGGAGAGGAAATTGGGATTGTTATGAAAATGACTGATTCTAAACTATTTAAAATCATTTAAAATAAAATAAAATACTTTGATGAAATGTGGGGTATATGGGTTAGATCTAAGTGTGGAGAGCCTAAGGATGCTGGTCGTGCACACCTTTAGTCTCAGCACTTGGGAGACAAACACAAGTGGATATCTGTGAATTCAAGGGCAGCCTGGTGTACAAAGGGAGTTCCAGGACAACCCGCAAACAATACAGAGAAACCCTGTCTCGAAAACCAAAACAAACATGTGTGGATAACCATTTCACCGGCCAGCGGCTTGGTAGAAGCAAGTCTTTGTCAGCTAGTACATTTCAAAATGTCTCCATTATTATTACAAGTGTTTTATATCAGACAAAATGGTGGGCAAAAGAGGCATGATGATTTGAGTGGGAATATATCTAGAGGACCATGTATTTGAATACTTTGTCATTAGGGAGTGGTACTGCTTGGGAAGGAATAGGACGTCTGACCTTATTCGAGTGGGAGTGACCTTGTTAGAAGAGTATGTCACCAGGGGTTGTCTGTGAGGTTTAGTAACCCAATCTAGGCCTAGTATCTCTCTTTCCACTGCCAGCATATGTTCATATAGAACTCTCGTTTTCACCCAAACCATGTCTACCTGTGGACTGCCATGCACCCCACCATGAATATAATAGACTAAACTTTTTAAAGAGTTGCCATGTTCCTGGTGTGTCTTCACAAAATAGAGCACTAAGACAAATGATTACTTCTCTAGTTAAACATAATCCAAAATAAATTGTTATTAGGCCCTGTACCTGTGTCATCCCAACCTCTCCAAAAATCAGTGAAGTTTTAGTGCATTAATCAGCCTTGCAGAATGCCCAATGAATGTGTGGCTTCCTTCTTTGAACATCTGTTCACAGTTGCTTAGTCCTGTAACTTTGGGCAGAAAATTTCAATGGCTC